>NC_048604.1:69977425-70097425 GCF_003668045.3 Cricetulus griseus | reverse complement strand
TGACTAAGATAAAGTGTAAAAATATTTATACTAAAAGTAATCTCTTATCTGTACTTCCATGCATAGCTTAGAATGAAAAAAATTTCAGCTAAGTAGATGGCAAAGTTAGAATTGTTGCCTTCACGACAATTTTATTTCTCAGCATGTGGAATAAGTCAGGCAAGTAATTGCTACTCTGATCATAATTCCAAACACTTAGGAATAACTATTTGGTAAAACAGTTATGATAGGAATCTTGGAAGAAAGTAGGTGTGCATCTTAAAGTTTGTAATAATGAAGGAAATGCTATTGATTGCCTCACATCTTTTAAAAAAACATGGTTCATAATTAGACTGAAATATAGGTCTATGATATGGTACTGAAATTATGAAGTCTTTAAAAACTGAACAGTCTTAATTTCTGTACAATAGACAAGGAAAATGAGTTAGTCACATTCCACCTTTCTTATGCCTTCATACACCAGAAAGGACAGGACATATATCACTCCAGAAAGTACATAAGCACACATCAAAATTTTCAGAGAAGTATATACAGTCTAAAAAGCCTACCCAAAAAGACATTCTCCATTACCTAGGCCCCTCACAAAGGAATTTAACCTGTGTGGCTACACAGGAAGTTCTTCAATACAGTCATATGTGACATGATACAAAGTCTAGCACAAAAGCAGTTTTAGTAAAGACAGTAAGTCTAAGATCAGAGCCTTACAAAAACGCTAAGGACCTCTAAATATATGCATAATAAAACTAAAAATAGCTCTCTTTAGAGCAAGAGAAATCTGGTCCTGCTTGGCATCCTGTTGAAAGTGACAGCTGGCAGTACTACTTGCCCAGACCTCTATCAATGAGAATGTTGCTCAAAAGAAAGGCATGGATGAGACAATTAAGAAAGAAGTTGAAGCACAAAGTAAATGAGAAATATGAAAATATATATCCTCTATTTTTTTAATCTGTAAAACCAGACCAACTAGAACTAAGGGCACAGAAAGAAGTTGAAATCACAAAATGCCTACAAGACGACCATCCTTAATATGATAACATTAAATATGCAGGAATATGTGGCATAAGCCTATAATACCAGCACTTGAAAGGCAGAGGCCAAAGGATCATATCCTGTACTACATAGTAAACTCCATCACCAAATATAGACAGACAGATAGATTGATAGATGATACACACACACACACACACACACACACATTCTCTCTCTCTCTCTCTCTCTCTCTCTCTCTTCTCTCTCTCTCTCACACACACACACACACACACACACACACACACACACACACACACACACATTTTAAATGCAAAATGCATTGCATGCTAAACTATTTGAAAGCCAATGTGATGCTACAAGTGTAAAATTCTATATTTGACCTTATATGTTCTTTCAGGTAGGTATACATGAAACAATTTAAGTTTATGTTTAAACTTGAGTCCCATGCCTAGGATATCTCACATGAATATGCAAATACTATTAAGTTTTTAAAAGCCTCCTAAACAAGAAACATTTCTGACTATAACAGTTTCAGATAGTGTGGATTGTAGGCTGGAAATCATTTACTCTATGTCTAAAATCCACATATGAGTGAGTACATACCATGTTTCTCTTTTTGTGATTGGGTTACCTCTCTCAGAATGGTTTCTTCTGGTTCCATCCATTTCCCTGCAAATTTCAAGATTCCATTGGATTTTTCCCCCACTGAGTAGTACTCCATTGCGTAAATGTACCACATTTTCTCTATCCATTCTTCAGTTGAGGGGCATCTAGGTTGTTTCCAGGTTCTGGCTATTACAAATAATGATGCTATGAACATTGTTGAACAGATGTCCTTGTTGTATGAATGTGCTTCTTTTGGGTATATGCCTAAGAGTGGAATTGCTGGATCTTGTGGTAGATTGATTACCATTTTCCTGAGGAACCTCCATAATGATTTCCAAAGTGGCTGTACAAGTTGGCACTCCCACCAGCAGTGGAGGAGTGTTCCCCCTTTTCCACACCCTCTCCAGCATAAACTGTCATTGGTGTTATTCATTTTAGCCATTCTGACAGTTGTAAGGTGGTATCTTAGAGTTGTTTTGATTTGCATTTCCCTGATGGCTAAGGATGTTGAACACTTTCTTATGTGTCTTTTAGTCATTTTAGATTCCTCTATTGAGAATTGTCTGTTAAGTTCTGTACCCCATTTTTAATTGGATTATTTGATGTTTTGGAGACTAGCTTCTTGAGTTCTTTGGAAATTTTGGAGATCAGCCCTCTGTTGGATTTGGGGTTGATGAATATTTTTTCCCAATCCGTGGACTGTCATTTTGCCTTGTTGACTGTGTCCTTTGCCTTACAGAAGCTTCTCAGTTTCAGGTGGTCCCATTTATTAATAGTGGTTCTCAGTGTCTGTGCTACTGGTGTTATATTCAGGGAGCAGACTCCTGTACCAATTCGTTCAAGGGTATTTCCTACTTTCTCTTCTAATAAGTTCAGTGTGGCTGGATTTATGTTGAGGTCTTTGATCCATTTGGACTTAAGTTTTGTGCATGGCCATAGACATGGATCTATCTACAGTCTTCTACATGCCAGCATCCAGTTATGCCAGCACCGTTTGTTGAAGATGCTTTCTTTATTCCATTGTATAGCTTTAGTGTCTTTGTCAAAAATCAGGTGTTCATAGGTGTGTGGGTTAACATCGGGGTTTTGAACTCAATTCCATTGGTCTACCTGTCTATTTTAGTGCCAATACCAATCTGTTGTCAGGACTATAGCTCTATAGTGGAGCTTGTAATCAGGGTCCCCTGAAGAAGGGGAAAGGGATAAGATTTCCTGAGCAAATTGGGGGCTTGTGGGGAGGGGAAAGGGAAGTAGGAGAATGAGAAGAGAAGAGGAGAGGTGTGGAAGACATGATGGTGCAGGAAGGTAGAGTTGGGGGAAGAACAGGAGAGAGCAAGATAAGAGATAATATAATAGAGGGGATATTATAGGTTTAAAGTGAAATCAGGCACTAGGGAAATGTCTGGAGACTACAAAGATGACACCAACTAACCATCTAAGCAGCAGAGGAGAGGCTACCTTAAATGCCCTCTCCTGATAATGAGATTGATGACTAATTCATGTGCCATCATATAGCCTTCATCCAGCAGCTGTTGGAAGTAGAAGCAGACACCCACAGTCAACCTTCAACTGAACTGAAATCCAGAGGACTGATGAGCAAATGGGTCCATACCAGGCTGGTGAAACCCACAGAAACAGCTGACCTGAACAAGGGAGAGCTCTTGGTCCCCAGAATGATAGCTGGCAAACCAGCATGGGACCAAACCTGACCCCCTAAATGTAGTTGTCAGTGAGGAGACCTTGGAAATCAATGGGTCCTCTTGTAGTGGATCAGTACCTATCCCTAGCATGGGAATGGACTTTGGAAGCCCATCCCACATGGAGGAATACTCCCTGAGCCTAGACACAAGGGGGTTGTCCTAGGCCCTATCCCAAAAAATATGACCCTTTGAAGACCCCCTATGGAATGCCTCATCTCCCTGGGGAGCAGAAAGGATATGGGATAGATAGGGTGTTAGTTGGGGAGGCAGGGAAGAGGGGAGGGAGAGAGACTGGGATTAACATGTAAAATAATTTTCTTTCTAATTAAAATTAAAAAATAACAGTTTCAGATAAGGAATTTTTAACCTGTAATCTAGAGTTTAAGACATTATATTAAGGAAAAACTCCAGAAGACAAGTAATAAACAAACTCCTATTTTTCTTCAAATTAAGAAGAGAGAGAGCAAAAGCTGAGAGAGATTTGCAAATACTGTGTATCTATAAATTTCACAACTGCTATCAGCATAATTCTAAAACTATTTTTCAGTGAAATGCTTTATACACATACAGTGAAGAAAATATTTCTCACCAGAACCTTCAAGTTCATTTGCTGAAGATAAATCACAAATGAAAGTATGTTTCTGCATCTTTTTGTTTGTTTTTCAGATAGGTTTTCTTTAAATATCACTGGCTGTCCTGGAACTCGCTATATAGATCAGACTAGTTTTGAACTCAGAGATCCATCTCCCTCTGACTCCTGAGTGCTGAGATTAAAGTTGTGCACCACCATGCCTGGCTATGCATAATTTCTTGAAAGAGTTACTAAATTAGATTTTAAGAAAAGACATCACAAATAGAGATCTGATAAGGTAACTCACCTTTATCTTGTGTTGTTCTTCTTCAAAAGAGGATATTAGAGAGTTCTGACATCATTTTGTGGGAGAAGGGTGGATTAGAGTTAGTTGAACTTGATGTATTTGCTGTAACCTAGAGAGAGTTTTCCAGATGTTTACTGTAGAGCATTGTGCTGTTCAACATTCCTATCAGTGACTTCGACAAGAGTATTGAAGGTGTACATATCAAATATTTAGGTCATAGAAAACCATAAGTAATTATATATTTGAAAACCTGGTATATATAGGAAAATTAGGATGAGACAATAGTTGAGTGCAAGAGAAGAAAGCATAGAGAAGGGGATTTTTTGTTCAGTGTAAAACAAATTTTCAAATAAGTTTTGATGGTTTAATAGGTAATATTGTGACTGTATTTCTGATAAGACAGTGAGCACCCTCATTTCCAATAGATGAATTTAACTAAAATTCGATGACCAACTTTAAAACTGTTAATATGACTCACTGGAAACAAATTTTAAAAACTGAGTTCTAAAGTCCCTTCCATCTATACAGGCAGTTTTGACAATAGCTATTTCTACCATACTTTTCAAAAAAAAGAAATTTCAGTAATTCCAAAAGTCACATTGCAGATACTCCATTCAAGCCCAACCAAATGGTAATATTTACTTATTTGTGTAGAAGAGGTATATTATCCTTGGTCTTGCACATATCAGACAAATGTTCTACCACTAAACTATATCGTCAGCTCCCATATACACTCTGTATTTAAAGCTCCCCTCCATGTTAATTGCCTCTCCTCTTATGTTCTTTCGTTTCCAAATATCTATTTAAAATAGTTTGTTAAATTATTAGTGGACTTTTTGTATTAACTAGAGTTCTACCTATTTATATCTCTTTACAAAACATTTGTACCATCAAGATAAACTACAAATATACTTACTATTTTATTTTGTATATGTGTATTTGGAAAATAAACATCATGATCACAATTTTTAAAACTAAGTATTTACTTCGTAAAAGTGGCATATGCCCCATTTCCGCAACTAGCCAGTTGAATATTCTATCTTGTAGAAGTATCAAGTACTGTTTTGTAATTTAGGGTGTCATCTGCAAGCTGTCTAGTAGTCTGTATTAAATTACTGTGGATTTATATTGTATCTACAAATGTACATTAATTTCTTAGGTTTTGTTTCCCATTGCTGTATCTAGTCTAATTTATTTTTTTTCATTTTTTATTTAAATTACAAACAAGATTGAATTACATGACAATCCCAGTTCCCTTCTCCCTCCCTTCCTCCCCTACCACCCCCCAACTAAAATGCTACCCATCACATTTCCTTTCTTCTAATCTACACCTGACTCAACCTTTCTGCTCCCTCATGACCTCTGCATCCTTCCTCTTCTTCCCTTCTCATTCTTGTAGTTCCCTCCCCCCTCTTCCCATGATCTCAATTTGCTCAGAGGATAGTGACCCTTTCCCCTTCTCCAGGGGACAAAGTTTGTCTCTTTTAGGGTCCTCCTTATTTACTAGTTTCTCTGGCAGTGTGTATTGTAGACTGGTAATCCTTTACTGTATGTCTAAAATCCACATATGAGTGAGTACATACCATGTTTGTCTTTTTGTGATTGGGTTACCTGGCTCAGAATGGTTTCTTTGAGTTCCATCCATTTTTCTGCAAATTTCCAGATTCCATTGTTTTTTTGTTTGTTTGTTTGTTTTTTCCCCGCTGAGTAGTACTCCATTGTGTAAATGTACCACATTTTCTCTATCCATTCTTCAGTTGAGGGGCATCTAGGCTGCTTCCAGTTTCTGGCTATTACAAATAGTGCTGCTATGAAAATCGTTGAACAGATGTCTTTGTTGTATGAATGTGCTTCTTTTGGGTATATGCCTAGGAGTGGAATTGCTGGATCTTGTGGTAGACTCATTCCCATTTTCTTGAGGAGTCGCCATACTGATTTCCAAAGTGGCTGTACAAGTTGGCACTCCCACCAGCAGTGGAGAAGTGTTCCCCTTTCTCCACATCCTCTCCAACATAAACTGTCATTGGTGTTTTTGATTTTGGCCATTCTGACAGGAGTGAGATGGTATCTCAGAGTTGTTTTGATTTGCATTTCCCTGATGGCTAAGGATGTTTAACACTTTCTTATGTGTCTTTCAGCCATTTTAGATCTGTACCCCACTTTTTAATTGGATTGTTTGGAGACTAGCTTCTTGAGTTCTTTGTATATTTTGGAGATCAGCCCTCTGTCTGATGTGGGGTTGGTGAATATCTTTTCCTCTAGTCAAATTTATAAGTATGATGATGATGATGATGATAATGTGCCCAGAAATCTTAGGTAAAGTAAAATACATTTTCCTTAACACAAATGTTTGTATTATTGTTTATCTCTTTGGGATGAATAATTCAACAGTTAGTGTGCCCCTATTACATGCTAGTCAAATCCATAGACGTTACCTGTTCTTTCCTAAAAGTCTTTGGGAAGTAAGGAAGTATCACCCACAGATTTTAACTTTGATCTTCATCAGGGTATCTGTGAGGTTCTCAGATAGGTGTGGGGATATGTGCCACTCAAATATGTATTTAAGAATATGATCAGCTAAATTAGCTCTAGATGTTTGCTAAGCATTTTCTAACTTCCTGATAATAGTTTTAGCAGCAGTGAGTTTCATCTCACAAGAGGCAAAAAAATCTCTTGCCTTTTTTTCTAGTGACCTTTCTACAAGGTGCCTTAGCAAAGTCTTCATAGAATGGATTATAGTGTTCTTGTGTATTTCTGTGTGTTAAAAGTAGAAGGTAAGAAACTTTAATAAATTCAAATTATTCTCCTCCTTAGTGTAGTCCTTATTAACTCCTAAGAACGTTTAAAAAGTTTAAAGTTTAACATTTTCTTCCCTTTCATTAGCTGTTTTATTTTTTATTGCTTTTGGTTACAAATGTTACAACTGTGGGTGATTTAAAACAGCATTACAACAGTTGCATGTCTGTTTAAAAAAGATTGTGACTTCCTAGTGTTTACTAATCATTCTGCTGGGTCATAAGCAAAGCAGACACAATGTTCATCCTGTTGAAACTCTTATGATCTAACTAGAAAAGTCACTCAAGTAATCAGCACTAGTAAAATGACAAGTATGGATAGACAACTAGGTTTCTGTTTATAATCAAAACATACAAAGATATGTATGTGTATGCCATTTATAATTTTTCTAGTGTAAGGTAGGAGAGAGAAGGTCCTACAATGAAAGCATAAATTCTGATCCCACTTCTAATTTCTACATTGCTAATTTCTATGACTTGCTTTTCACTGATTCTCCCTAGTTTTTTCTCAAAAAAGAAATGACCGTGTTGGACAAGACTTCCCTCAACTTCTTTTCTAGTTAGTTAAATATTTGGTTCCACTAGTGATGTATGATAAGTACAGACTTTTGAGTCAGATATACTGATTCCCTCTCTGGGTCTCAAGTCTAATTTTATAAAACATAAGTGACTATTTCAGAGCATGAGTAAGAAAATTTAGCGTTTTTTATTTATAAAGAGTTATTTTTATTTATGTGTTTCTGTGTGTGAACATTTGCACATGAGTACAGGTGTCCTTGGAGACCAGAGCTCATCAGATTTCCTGGAGCTGGTGTTATAGGCAGTTGTCAGCTACCTGGCATAGGTGCTGAGAACTGAAGTCATTGTGCACTCTTAACCACTGAGACATCTCTAATGTTCCTTTTAAAATGTTTTATGACTTCATATCTATTCACTGACATATATTTTAATTTTTGAGACAAGGATTCATTATATAACTCTGGCTAGTCTGGAACTTGCTATCTGTACCAGGGTAGTCTCAAACTCACAAACATTGCTTGTCTCTGCCTCCCACATGCTTTAATTAAAGGTATCTACCATGATACTTGGGCTTGTTAAATGACAATTAAACGAGGTGAAATGTACAAGTTTAGCATTAAAGGGAGACTCCATTTTCCCATTTATGCCTCTGTACAATATGTGATTTAAGAAGCCGTTCTTTGAACAAAGCATACTTAATATAAAATAGAATTTAAACTTTGTCATTTTTAAAGAAAACTAAAATAATTTTCTACTTTTGCATATACTTTTGACATTAGTGGCATTAGAACTCTTTGGATTTAATGGATAATTTCATTGAAAAGTTTTAAGAAATATTTCGTAAAATTACCTACTAAGCTGCCTACTACATACAATATCAACACAGATCTCAGAAGTGCTCATTGTTAATACCTTATTTTCCAATCCTAAGGTTCTGTACACTTTTGATTTAAAGCACTCTCCTTGATTTGCTGTCTCTTGGTTTCACAACTTATTCATTAACTCCTTTCTACTTTTAAGCATTCTTTGGTATGTGACTATGAGGAAAAAAACCTTCCTAAAACCCAAATAAATTGCATCCATTGATTTTCCATTGGCCACAACTTTATTTACCTCCTTAATGAGCTCCTACAGCTTTAATCAGAACAATTTCAACTTTTAAAATGTGTTGCTACTCCCCACTGAGTTATTGCCATCTACACATTTGTTCTTAGAGATTAAGGTGTTTAAACCCGAAAGAACATTTCAGAAGCACCATAACCTACATGAAGTCCAAGTCCGACTGTATGCATTTCTAGGCAGAGTTATCATGGATAAATAGGATTCACATATAAGCCTCAAACTTTCCCCTTTTGACTATTCTTTTTCCCAGAAGCTTCTTATCAGAGGACAAAATAATCTAATTCCATTTTTCATCTAGTCAAGTAATGCCACATTAAATCTATTTTGTATTATACCTCCTTATTCCAAGTTGTCTGACACTTCAGTTTTCCAATTTTTGTCATAAGATAAGGGCTTTCTATGTAGCCCAGTCTAGCTTTGAACTACCTGCATAGGCAAGCATTATCCAGAAATTTTCCTGTTCCTACATTACCCTCACTCCTGCCTTGGTTACAGGCATGTAGCACCATACCCAGTTACATTTTAAATAATACCATTATTCATAGTGTGTGTGTGTGTGTGTGTGTGTGTGTGTGTGTGTGTGTGTGTGTGTGTGTTTTAAGTTAGTTGCAGGTTTTCATATGCCTTCTGTTTTACTATGACTAAAAGATCATAAGCCTATGTGGCATGGTGGTACATTCTTATAATCACATAACTTGGGAGATAGAAACAAAAGGACCAGGAGTTCAAGGCTAGCCTAAACTGCATAATCAGTGTGTAGCCTCAGTTGCATTATATTTATATTTATAAAAATCCCAATCAAGCCAGGCATTGGTGATGCATGCCTTTAATCCCAGCACTCGGGAGGCAGAGGCAGGCGGATCTCTGTGAGTTCGAGGCCAGCCTGGTCTCCAGAGTGAGTGCCAAGAGAGGCTCCAAAGCTACACAGAGAAACCTTGTCTCGAAAAAACCAAAAAAAAAACCCAATCAAAATTCCAATGTCATTCTTCACAGAAATAGAAAAGATAGTCTTAAAAATCATATAGAAGAATAGCAGCCAAAGTCAACCTAAGCAAAAAGAATAGTGTTGACAGTATCAGTGTTGACAGTATAACCATTCCTGATTTCAAATTATACTACAAATTGACAATTGCAAAATCATTATAGTACTGAAACAATACAGACACATTCCCCAATGGAGAAAATATATTGTCTCCAATAAATGGTTTTGTGAAAACTAGTCATCTACACGTGAAAGAATGAAACTAGATTCTCCCAAGCACCCCCCGCCAGCCACCTCACCTTACAAACAATCAATTCCAAATGGTCAAAAACCTCAATTTAAAATCTGAAATTCTGAAACTGTTAGAGAAAAATAGGCAAGATTTTTCCAGATATAGACATAAACAATGACTTTTTGAATAGGACATTAGTTACTCAAGAAATAATACCACCAGTTGACAAATTGGACTTAATGAAATTAGAAAGCTTCTACACTGCAAGGAAAACAGTTAATTGGGTAAAGACATACTCTACAGAATGGAATAAATCTTTGCTAGCTCTACACCTATCAAAGTAACAATATCCAGATTATACAAATAGCTAAAAGGCAAATCCAAGAAATCAAACATCCCAATCAACAAGTGAGGCTAATGAAATGAGCTGATATTTCTCAAAATATGAAAGACAAATGGCTGTACACTGGAAAAAATGTTCAGTCTCATCAACCATCAGAGAAATGCAAATTAAAATTGCATTGAGTTCAATTTGTGCTGCTCAAATACTCACAAATTGGACTCAGTGTAGTTTTAATTTGAGTTTCTCTGATGGTAGATGAATTTTTTAAATGAGGGCACAAAGTTGTGTGGGTATGGAATATGGGTGGATCTGGAAGCAGTTGGAAGTGGGGCTGAATATGGTCAAAATATAATACATGAAATTCTCAAAGAATTAATTAAATATTTTGATATTATATTATAATAATTTTTCCCCTTAAATAGTCTTTTTAAAAGCTACCTTGATGGTCTGGAGAGATGGCTCAGTCATTAAAAAACTACATTGAGATTCCATCTCAACCTAGTCAAAATGCAACTGTCTTGGTCAGTGTTCTATTGCTGTGAAAAGGCACTATAACCACAGTGACTGTTATAAAAGAAAGCATTTGACTGGGGCTCACTTCCAGGTTCAGATATTTAGTGTATTGTCAGCACAGTGGGGAGCATGGTACAGAGAAGTAGCTAAGAGTTCTACACTCAGATCCATGGGCAGCAGAAGAGAGAGACACTGGGGCTGCCTTGGGATTTTGAAACCCCAAAGCCTATTCAGTGACATACTTTCTCCAAAAAAGCCACACCTACTACAAGACCACACCTCCTAATATCCCTTCTAAGTAGTGCAACTCCTTGGTGACCAAGCATTCAAATATACGAGCCTATAGAGGGGCACATTTTTACTCAAACCACAGCAGCAACTATTAAGCAAACAAATGTTAATAGAATGTCAACAAAAGAGAACCCTTATATACTGTTGGCAGGAATATAAGATAGTCCATCTACTATGTGAATCAGTATGGTGTTTCTAAAAAAACTAAAAATAGATTCACCATATAATAAAGACATACCATGCCTGAGACTTTATGCAAATGACTCTAAGTCAACAAATCACAAAGATTCTTGTGTATAAATGTTTAATTGAAATACTATTCATCAAAAAATTTCAAAAAAAGAAATACTATTCATCAACCAGGTGGTGGTGGTGCTGGCCTTTAATCCCAGCACTCAGGAGGCAGAGACAGGAGGATCTCTGTGAGTTCAAGGCTAGCCTGGTTTACAGAATGACTTCCAGCACAGGCTCCAAAGCTACAGGTAAACCCTATCTTGAAAAACAAAAACAAAAGGAAGTAAGGGAAGGAGGGGAGGAGGGAAAGAAAAAAGAAAGAGAAATAAAGGAAGGAAGGAGGAGAAAGAAAAAAGAAAGAAAGAAAGAAAGAAAGAAAGAAAGAAGGAAGGTAAGAAAGAAAGAGAGAGAGAAAGAGAAAGACTATTCATCAAAGCTGAGTTATGGAAACAACCTAGACATCTAACAATAGAGGAATTAATAAAGAAAATGTGGGGGGTGTGTACCTCAGAAAACAATACATATCAAAATTCCAACACCATTCTTCACATAAAAACTATATATGTAAGTATATTCACATTGTAAATTTTTCTGCCATAAAGAATGAAATTATGTAGGAAAATGGATTAAAGTAGAGATAATCATATTGTGCAAAATAAGCCAGTATCAGAAATATAAATATCATAAGTTTTGTCTCATTTGTAGCTCTTAGCTTTTATGGAGATACATAAAGTCATAAATGTGTATGTGATGTGAAAATAGAAGCAAAACTGTCTAGTAGACTAAGAACTAATGGGAAAAGACACAGAGGATGGTGGGAGTGTGGAGGAAGTATTTTCAACAAACTATATATATGTATGTATGTATGTATGTATGTATAAAAATGTTTCTTTTGTTTTAAAAGTACCATGTATAATAAATGCATACCATGAAATTGTTAAACAAAAGGATAAAAAGTAAAATATCCCAAATTCCTATGCAAGCATAAAATATTGTTTGGGGTTCTTCTTATTTATACTATTGTGTCTGTTATTTACAAGTCTCTGTACAATGTAGATGCTTAGTAAGTATTTATTGATTGGCTTTACACTTTCTCATAGCAGTAAGTACATTGAAAATGGTAAGACAATAGTAACATAAATGTACATGATTGGAAAATGAAGATGGTAAATGATTGTAAGGATGAATTAGCACCAAATGACTTACTTCCCAATAACAGGAGTAAACTAATTTGTCCTTTCTGCTAAAGGAAGCTGAATTCCTATTGAAAATGAAAGGCAACTTGAACAATCTGCAAAGATATCATTATTCTACCTGGACTATATGAGAGCCTGCATCTTTCCCCAACCCCCAAAAGAAAGAAAAATAAATCACTGCTCTGAGATAACTTGCCTTAGTGTGAAGTGACAGTTCTTTTAAAAATGCATTTACCTACTTCCTACAAAGGGAACCTTCACTCTCCTAGCAGCCAAGTGAGTTGATATCCTTTCAGTTTTGTCAAAACCATTTCTAAACTCCATGTTAGCTTGTGAAAGCAGTCAAATCTGCTAGCAACATACTGATTTGAAAAGAAACTTTCCAGAAGAATTAAACATAGGGTTCTTTTGAAAGAAACTGGTTGGATTAAATCTAAATAAGTGTGTTTTAACATATACTGGAAATATTTGTGACTGCCTAACAGTGGAGACTATAATAGATTTTGTAGTCTGACAGGAGCTGAAACTTAATAAATAGTCATTGATGAAAACCCATAGCTGGTCAATAATTAACCATTTGGAGTTCTAAACATGGGACAGAAAGGCCACTGTTGATTTATTATATTTTTGTTCCTCCTACAAATGCCCATCGGGTATATTTACAAACATGTAGACGCCAAACATAGCTAGGATGACACCTGGACTATACAGCTTATCCAAACTCATTAACTGAAAAGATATAGATTAATTGGAGGGAGTTCAGAGAAGAGCAACAGAAATGATTAAGGGGCAAGAGGGATTGATTTATGAGCAAAGATGAAAAGAATTGTGTCTATACAATTTAGCTAAGTGATGACTAAGGGAGAAGGGGGTGGGGACACAACTGTCTGAAGGGTGTAAACACCGAGCAGAGAAGAGAATAATTTACTGTGCAACATGAGAATATAAATAGGGTTAATAAGCTGTAATTACCCAAAGGAATAACAGAATAAATATTTCAGGGAAGCTCAGAACCACGAGACTGCCAACTTGTTTCACAAGGAGACACTGACAGATACTTGTAGTCTTATCCAGATTAACAAGTATTTGGTGTGAAATTATCATTTGATGTTGCTTAGCTTCCTCTTCCCCAACCTCCGCAATGGCCCTGCCTTTTGCATCAGTATGATACAGTTCCAGTTTAGCCTAGTACATAGTTCTACATATTTTTCTTAGCACTTGGGGATTTTTCAAAGTTTTATTCCAGTAGTAGCCATGTAAGAATTTCCCATTTTGGATTTACTGTGAATTGAGCTGTTAAGCACCAGAACAAGGGCTCAAAACTGTAGGTGAGAAGATCTTGGATTCTGTTTAGGATTGTAAACAAGCCAGAATTCATAGTGTTTATGTTTAGGTCTTTAATAATTTTTCAAAATGTAGTTCATGTTGAGAAAAGTTCAATTTTAGCATTTTTGGAAAAAGAGACACTAAAAATAAATCTTTGCAAGCTTCATGATTTGTGTAAACTTTGGAATGTGGTTCTTCAGAAAACAAATTAGTCTGTGGGTAACTGCAGGCTAAGTTATTTGGCTAATTCCTATTGTGCTATCATGACGTTCCAAAACATTGCGTTTAACTTTGCCAGATAAGATTTTGCATGTCACTGCAGTGAAAGCAGCTTCTTTTGTATGCATACTATTCTCCTTCTTTTCCTTTTGTTGAGAAGCTTCACAGGATGATTCAATTCTGGAAATAATGTTGGGGGGTTGAATTAATTTTCCCCCGTCATCATTGTGTTGACATGTTCTTCTGGTGTCACCTTACATCTTATACTTCCTTGTCACCATTTTTGGGGGCAAATAATATCTTACTGCAACATTGTATTTGTTCTGTTAAGTTTGTTTTAATTTTTGCAGGCAGGAGGAGTTTGAACTTTGGTATTCATGCATTCCAGGCAATTGTTCTAAACTAAGTTATAGTCTCAGTCCTAAATATTTTGAATTCGAATATTTGTTTGTTTTATATTTCCAGAAAAGCAGTGTTGATACTGCAAAGTTTTCGTATGCCCTGTCCCTGGCATCTTTATTACTATAATGCATATGCCTCATCAAATTAATTTTAACATAACTATTAATTGATACAATCGTATGAACTAAAATTCATGATCAAATCATATTCCAAAACATTTGATCTAATATGTCTTATATATTCCAGGGTTCCATCCAAGATATCATGATGTATTTAATAGTTATACTGTCTCCTTAAATTCTTCTTAAATGTAGCAATTGATCAGATTTTTCTTGTTTTCAGTGACTGTAACAAATTTGTGGAATGTTGTAGATATTTTGTAGACTATCCATTAGTTGAATTAATCTGATCTTTGCTTCATGATTAGGCTTTTGGAAGGAATTAAATCCATAGAGTTAAAATATATCATATCAACTGTACATGCTACCAACATAGTTTATGTTCAGAGTTAACCTTGGTTCACAAGATCAAGCTAATGTTTTGTAGATTTCTCCATTATAAGGTTATTATTTTCTCCCTTTTAATACTTTATTCTTTGCAAGGGTGTTGTGATATCCAGCCCCCACTTAAGTAATAGGGATTTGTGCTCCATCTCCTTGAGTGTGGAAATAGTTATAAATATTATATGAAATTCTTCAAGGTTGACTTGTCTGATCATAGATAGATAGATAGATAGATAGATAGATAGATAGATAGATAGATATACAATTTATTTAAATATTAACACATGGGTAGTTGGTTTATACTTTGTATTATAATCCACTACTACTTTGTTTTGAATTCAGGCTAGCGTTAGACACCAGAAAGTATTTTACTTAGGTTCCCTTCTTGTGGGACTTATTGAATACTTCCTAACTTTATAGCATTACAAGTTACTACAAGCTCCTATATGTATATATTTCCTGCTCTGGTCAGTTCTATACTCAACTCAACTTCCTAATGTTTCTTGGTTCCTTTGTTTGGACAATGACCTTGGTGTTAGGTATAATTACTTCTAGCAGATAGAAGAAAACATATGTGCGCTAACCTATGTACATGTATACATATCTATAAATATTTCTATATCTAGACTTGTGTTGCTTACTTTTGTTGTTTTTATGACAAATTAACTGCCAAAAATAACTTTGAAAAGGAAAGATTAGTATAAATCAGTGTTTCAGAGGTACCAATCAGTCCATCATGGTGGGAAATAGGCAGCACAGCAGAACAGATTATACTATGACAGGCCAAGAAGCAGAGTAAAGGGAACTCTGCTCTCTACTAACTACCCTCTTCTCTTCCTTTTATTCTTCTTATTCCTCAAGCCCATGTGATGATGCTGGCAACATTAATGGTGGGCCTTACCCTCAGTTAATCCTTCCTCACAGACACACACAGGGATCACTAGTCTCCTAAATGATTCTAAATCCAGGAAAGTTGGCCATGGAGTTAACATCACATCATCTAAAACTCTATTAAACTAAAATTTAGTTTGTACTACTGTCTGCAATGCTAATCTATTATCATGTGAATCATTCTAGCCTTCTGTTCACTTATAACCTCCTGTTTCCATCTACCATCTAATCAACTTGACCATCTTGTTCCATTATAGATAGATGATTGGTAGACAGATAATCTGTGGGAACTTTATTATATAACTATACATGCTTATCCAGAGTTTTCTTCACCATTAGTTTTATGAATAATACTCATTCCCAAAGTTCCTTAGGGTTTAGTTGCTTAAACCTTTTAAAACAATTTCTCAGAATGAGTTACATAAGGCCATTTTCATACAAGTATATAATTCATTTTAACATATTTCCCCATACCTCCCTGTGGCTCCTGTTAGTTTCCTTTATTGCCCCAAATAGTTTGACTTCTGCTTTCATGTTATCTATATACTTTAGGACCCAGTAATAAGAGAAAACTTGTGATATTTATCTGAAACTGGCTTAAATTACTTAAGCCCTGTTCTCACCATCTATTTCAGTGAAGTTGTTCAAACATATATAATAAGATTATCTTATCAAATTCTGCATTCCACCCTGATATCGATTCCTTGATGAGTTTTTACATGATTTTTTTTCATTCCGCAAGGTTCACTCTGCTGTAATGCTCCGTGTGGTTTGAAAAATGTCATGTATCTACCAGTATCTGGCAAATGCTATTGAAAATTTATTTATCACCTGTATAGGTCATCTCTTTCCAAAATGTCATATAAATAGAATGATAAAGCATGTAGAGTTTTTAAACAATTTATTTTGTGTGTGTATGTGTGCATGCATGAGTATACATGACACATCATGCATACAGAAGTCAGAGGACAACTTGCAAAAGTCCTTTTTCTTCACCATGTGGAGCCTGTGGATGGAACTAAGGTCATCAGGCTTAGTGTCAGGCACCTTTGCCCAACCAATTATTTCTCTGGCCATAATAATATTTGGAATTTTCAAGTGTCTTGCCTTACTTCTCAATATGGTTTTGGGGTTTATCCATGTTTTCTGTGACCTCATAACATATTCCTCTTTTTCTCAAAATACTGTTCCATTTTATAGATATATACCATTTTTATTCATTCATTCCTCCATTTAAATTACATCTTGTTTTTTTAATTTGTATAATTTTAGATAAAGCTGCTGTAGGCATTTGTATTCATGTGTTTATGTGAATATAAGTATCGAATTAGTTGAATAAATACCATTGGTTGATCAATACATTTAGTACATTCTTCCAGAATGGCTGTATCAATAATTATCTTTGTCATTGCTGTTACCAAAATACCTTCCAGACACAACTTTGGAAAAGTATTTTGGCTCTTGGTTGCAAAGATACCAGTCTATCACAACAATGAAGGCATAGCAGAACAGTTAACATCACATTAGGCCAGGTGGCAGGAAAGGAAGAAATTCAGTACTCAACTGATTTTCTCCTTTTTCCCATTGTATTCCATCAAAGCCCTCAGTCAGTGGGATAATGGCACCCACATTCAGGATGGAGTTTTTTAACACCTCATTTAATCCTTCCTAGAAACACACTCACAAGCATACAGAGGTGTATCTCACCAATCTCCTAATTAATTCTGCCTTCAGTCAGGTTGACAATGATTTTTTTTTCATTCTATCTAGCAATGAATGAAGGTCCCTCCCGCTGTGCACCCTTGCCAACAATTGGAATTGTTAAGTTTTAAAGTTTTAACCTTTTTAGTGACACCTTATTGTCTTTATATTTCACTAATAACAAACTAACGTACATTTGAATAGTACAAAAGTCAAAGCTTACCTCCCTGCCCCTGTGACTCTCTCTCTCTCTCTCCTTCTCTCTCTCTCTCCTCTCTCTCTCTCTCTCTCTTCTCTCTCTCTGTGTGTGTGTGTGTGTGTGTGTGTGTGTGTGTGTGTGTGCAAACACACATGTATAGACCAGAGATCAACATTCAGTGTCTAATTGCTCCACCTTCCTTCCTTCCTTCCTTCCTTCCTTCCTCCTTCCTTCCTTCCTTCCTTCCTTCCTTCCTTCCTTCCTTCCTTCCTTCCTTCCTTCCTGCCAGGCTCCTCAGTGCATGAATTATAGCCACACCACAGCTGGTTGTAATTTGGGTGCTGGTGATCCCATCTCAAGTCCTCCTGGTTGAAAGGCAGGTGCTTTACTTACTTAGCCATCTCCCTAGATTTTCCAAATTCAAAGTTTTAAACATACTTCTAGTTTCACTATTTCTTCTTTTATTTAAATTGGATAAGCAAGCTTTTAAAGTATTAGAGTTTATTAAAATAGGAAAAAGTTTGCTTAGCATTCAGGCTACTACATTTTATAAATGTGAAGGTTTTGTGCTTCTATGTTTATTAGCTACAACTTAAGCAAAAGAAACATTTACTAAGGTGAACACTAAGTCACTGGTGGCAGAGAATCAATCCTATGTGATCATTGTGAAGAAAGTGGAAGTTTTATTAGTAACCAAAGTGCCTATAAAGTCATTGTTTTCCCTCTTATTCCCATCATACCCTACACACATTCACATATCCCACTCTTCATCCTTACCATGTACATATGGAAACAGTGGTGAGGAAGCCTAAAATGATGCATCAGGATATATGCTGGCATGATTTCTAAAGTAACTTTAATTCCCGTAAAATTATTTCTTAATGCCTGATTCTTACACACACACACACACACACACACACACACACACACACACACACACACACACACACACTAGGTTGGAAACCAGGACTTCTCATGCATGCTAGATAAGCAGAATACCACTGAACTCTACTCCCAGCCCAGAATCTGATTTCATTTGCTTTTCATTGCTAAGGATCTAACCCAAGGCCTTGTGCATATAGGTAAAAAATCTATTACTGAACTACATCTTAAACCCTTGATTATATTTTAACACTAACTTAGCCTGTCTTTTGCTAACTATATCCAGTGCTTCTGTGCTTTGGGTAGCTCTCCAAAGTGCAAACTTATTTTCCCTCCTTCAATCCCTATTGCATCTTATCTATTATATATACCACTTTTTCAGTTTCACAGAAACTTAAAAAAAACTCATTAAACAAATTTTATTTTAAATGTTAATAGAGAATAATACAGCTAACATTGATTGGACATCTTTGAGCACAAGCAACTTTCATACAAATTCTCATTACTACTCCATGAGGTAATTGTTACTTCCATCTTATAGATAAAGTTTCAGAAGAAAATGGTATGCTCTAAATGAGACATATGTACATGCTATTCTTTCTGCCTCGAATAGTGCTTCAGTTCCATCTCTAACTAGCAAAGTACCAAACATACCAAAATCACTTCAGATATTGTTTCCCTAGATAGTAATTTCAGCCTTATCCATGTGAATTCATCTGACATATGTTACTTGCACTTGTCAAAAGTCACCATACACAGAATCATGTTATATGCAAATAGGGGTGTTTAACTTTTTTCCTTCTTATTTGTACCTCTTTCCTTATTATTACTCTAGCTAGCATCACATTGAGTAGGAATGATGAGAGTGGACATCCTTGTCTTGTTCCTGACCTGATCATAGTGGGAATCATTCAAGTTTTTTCTTCATTTATCACAATAGGGACTATTGGCTTGTCATATATAGCCTTTAATATGATAAGATATTACATCCCCCATCCCTAGTCTTTCCAGAGTTTATTTTTATCATGGAGGGATGTTGCATTTTGTCAAAAGACTTTTCTGCATCAATTGAAATAATCATGTGGTTTCTGTGTATGAGTCTATTTATGTAGTGAATTACACTTTGTTGAACCATCGCTGAATGAAGCTAACTTGTGTTCTTAAATTTTGTTTGCAAGTATTTTTTTTTCATCTCAGGAGGGCTCCTGGTGGATGCCAAGAAGCCACGGTTTACTGAAGAGTCCACATAAGTAGTTTTCCAAGATCGAGGGTAATAGCAGAAGACATACATTATCATGTATAAAGGGCTGACTAGGAGATACCTCCCTTAATCCTAGGGATAGTCTCAGAATGTTTGCAAGTATTTTATTGAGAATTTTAGCCTCTATGTTCACTGGGGAAATAGGCCAATGATTCTCTTTTGTTGTTGTTATTGTTGACTCTTCATCTCCTTTGGTATCAGGGTAATGCTAGCTTCATAAAAAGAGAAAATGGAGATCAGAAGTGCTCCTTCCTTTTATGTTTTATGGAATGATTTGAGTAGCATTGATTTTAGTTCTTCTTTGATGATCTAGTAGTATTCTGCATTTACTCCATCTGCCCTGAGTTTTTTGCAGTTGCTGTTTGTTTATGCCATGGTTGTTAATTAATGCAGAAACATACAAGTGGTCAAGAAAACACACAGAGAAAAGATTTTCATGGAGTGGTAATCCAAGAAAGAGAAGTCTGTAGCACATTCTCTCCACCAAAGGTTCGGGCATCGTCATAGAAGAAGCATTAGAAAGATTTTAAGAGCCAGAAGTTTCAGGGGACCAAAGTGAAACAATATCTTCTTGACGTTGCATAAAAGCTGCGCTCATGAACTAAACATCGTTGTGGTTGTCTGCACAACACCTGCTCAGAGCCCAACCTGCCAACATTGCAGCCTTTATGGGACAGGGTTTCATAAGTCTCCACCGCTAGCTGAGGAGCTATTAATAGTTGATGGCTTCTAGAGGAGGGAAAGTCAATTTTCTTTCAGGGTATGGCCCTTGTTGGTATATTGCGCTCCGTGGATGGCCTAACACCTATGAGTATATGAGCAGCACAAATTGAACTTGATAGGTTGTTTTAAAAGCTTAGGAAGATGACATGAATTGGGGAGGGGTTGGAGGGTAGATGTGGATCTGGAAGGAGTTGGGGGAATATGAGTATGATCAGATGCATTGTATACATGGATGAAATCCTCAAAAAGGTAATAAAATACTATATTTTTTTAAAAAAAAGAATCAGCATACTAAACCATGACTATGTAAAGGACAAGGGCTGTATCATATAGATATTCGAATGCCTATTGCATTTCACAGTCACTTTTGCATAACACAGTAGTTTTAACAAATGAATCAGGAGCTTGTCGAAGTGCATGGGATTTTGTTGTTGCTGCTGCTGTTGCTTGGGTGAGTGAGTGGGTGAGTAGATTTAGAGCCAATTGAGCAAACTTTCTCAAATAAATGCTAAATCTCTGGGTAGAGGCAGAACTGAAAAGTTGTGATAATTATAAGTAGAGTACACATAGACACTAAGGAAAAGATTTTGCCATGAAAGGGATGGTTATCCTATGTTAAATTTTGTAAACAAAAAGAATTACCTCTGTTCTTACCTTGTACACTACAGAAAGTAAGTTTTGAGAAAGTCTTTTGGCAGGTGGAGATACATAGTAGATTATTTGAAATGAGGAGTAAGTGTTGGAAACAGGTTGCCTTCAAAAAATGACTTCAAAGCAAGTATAAGTTAAATATTAAAGTAGTTGACAAATACTGTAATAGGGTCTCATAGAAAAAAATGTAAGATACATTTAACAGAAGCACCACAAAAAATTGGTGGTTCATACTTTGGTTACCTTGACCTATACTGTAACAAACATTGCTAACAACATAGAAATGTTTAATGTTTATTTCCATTCAATGAAATCAACTTAATGCTTACATACAACTCAGAATAACAGGAAACAAAGATGAACATAAATGATAAGATTTCTTCTTTCCTACAACATAGTTAATACCTAGTTCAGTTTTCATCATGGGAAACCTACCTAGGAAAGTTTGATTATGTAAAACATTCCTATATATTGAATTTTATATGAAGAACTGTTTGTTTACATTACATAAATGGGATATTTTGCTACTTATAAAATGATTTCAGAAGAGATCCTAGGAAACTAAAATTATGATATGTGTAGGCTTATGTGGATATTTAAGGTACATGTTCATAGTGTGATGAGAATTGTAAGTAAAAGGCACAATGGCTACTACAGTATTAACAGCAAGATCTAACAAATGCTAATCTCACTTTAACTATGTTTCTGCATTTAAATGATATGGAAGTTTTGTCATTCTACAAAAATTTTTCTAGCCAGGGATGGTGGCAAATGCCTTTAATCCCAACACTGGGAAGACAGAGTCAAGTAAGAGCCAGCATAGTGTACATAATAAGTTCTAACCCAGCCAGTACTACCGAGTTTGGATTGTATGGTAAAGGTATTTGTTGCACATAATCTCACCATTTTGGCAAGGAATAATGCAAAACATCCCTAATCAATCTTCAAAACAGATACAGCTGCACTTTCCACACAACAGGGTACATTGAGAGGTAAAGTCTTTGATTACTATTTCAACAATAACCATTAGTGTAAGTCAGACTAAAAACTGGGACTGGCCCAAGGATTTCAGTGCTAACATGATTATTTATTGCTTAGAACTTGGCTCTGCATGGTCCCAGTTCAATGACAATTCAAGACCCCGGGAAGATACAGTACAGCTGACTTGATTTGCCAAAGAAATTTGAAAAACTTGTTTAAAGCTATTTAAAAGCATTCTTGCTACTTTTTGGCAGTGATAGGTAGAACTTGGCTCATCATGGAGCTGGGGTAATCAAAGAGTGAGCAAATGATAATTTAGGGCCTTAGGCAAACATACAAGCTTTGAAGCTACAGTATTTCTAATTGCACGCCTAATGATTGATTGACGTGATTCTGAGGTTAGACAATTACCTTAAAGTACAACTCCTAGCTGTTGATTGTTTACCAGTGACCTTCCATTTCTCTACATAGAACTCTGAGTCACAGACTGACAGTGATCTGCAAGGGGTCAGGATGTATCTTTCACAGTATAGACTTTACTCAGGATTAAAGGAAAATACTTCGTATTTCCTTGAATATATATTATATGCTGTAATTCTTCTAAAGTAGAACACCTTATAAAACATAAGACTGTCCTTCCCGATTCTGCCGTGAGAAAGGCAGGGGTAAAGGAAGCATTGAGAAGTGTAGAGAAACTTAAAAAGCACTGTCCTAGGTTGTGGCCACTTTTGTGGAGTACTCTTCTCTCTCAGGCCTGCTCAGAACTCTCTGCTTTATTCATAAATGTCAACTCAGAAGTCATCCTACCCAGTTTCCCTACATTTTAAGGAAATTCTCTCTCTCCTGTGGCTCCATTGAGTTTATTCAATGACCTTACTATAGCCTTGGTTACATTGGTGTGTTAAGTTTTATTTCCTCACTAAATGGTGAATCTTAAAACATCTACTATATTCTTTAGATGCCTAGTGCTATGCACAGTATTTGCTTAAAACAGGTACTCAGTGAATTATTGATAAACGGATGGATGAATAAATGGGTGGGTGATAAGATGAACAAATGTGAATAGTACATCCATTCATCAATGTCCACCTACCTCAAAAAGATTCACAAGTCCTTTCCTAATGTTCTGTTTGAGGTGTCTGCATATAGCAACAGGTGTTCACTGTGTTGTTTTCAACTTATATATCAGCTATGACCTAATTTTATTATGAAAAATTCAATTTAATACACTTCATTAAAAATCTCAGGAAGTTCATACAGATAAAGTGTTTAATGAAATCAAACAAAATGCAATATACAGGTATTTTCTCATTCTTACAAAGGACATCCCCCAAAACACTGCAGCTAGTATCATATCTTAAGATGAAAAATTGAGAGGCTGGGCAGCGGTGGTGTATGCCTTTAATCCAAGCACTTGGGAGGCAGAGACAGGTGGATCTCTGTGAGTTTGAGGCCAGTCTGGTCTAATATAGATTAGAATAAAATATTAAAATATTTGCCTAGCACATATCTGACTTGTATCAAGAGTATTGAATGAACTATTAAAACCTGAATAATAATTAGATATCTCAGTATTTGAAAATGAGTAAAAGGTTTGAACAGACATTTCTCCAAAGTAATATATGAAAACATATCCAGCACATTAGTCTTTGGGGAAATGCAAACTAAAGCAACATTGAAGGGCTGAAGACATAGCTACATTTGTAAAGTCTTTGCCATGCAATAATGAGGGCCTGAGTTCACATCCCCAGAACCTGCACAAAAGCCAGGAGCACATGCTAGAAGTGTCTAATCCATTTGTAGCTGAATTTTGTGCAGGTGAGAGATAAAGATCTAATTTCATTCTTCTGCTATCCAGTTTGACAAACCCTGCATAGTTAAGATTCTTTTTTATCCTTCATTGTATAATTTGGACATTTTGACAAAAATCAGGTGTCTGTAGGAATATGCATGGGTTTATATTGGGGTCCTCAATTCTGTTCCCCTGATCAGTGTGTTTGTTTTGATATTGGTATGATGTTGTTTTCATTACTATGGCTCTGTAGTATAACTTGAAATCAGGGATGGTGATACCTCCAGCAATGTTTTTATTGTTAATGGTTATATTAGCTATCTTGGTCTTCTCTGTTTCCATATGAATTTTGAGGTTGATTTTTCAATATCTGTGAAGAATTACACTGGAATTTTGATGGGCACTGCATTTAATCTGTAGATTGCTTTTGTTATGGTGAACATTTTCATGATATTAATACTACCAGCCCATAAGCATGGTAGGTCTTTCTTCTGTTATCTTTTTTTCAATTTTTTCAATGTCTAAATTTTTCATTGCTTAAATTTACTACCAGATAATTTTTGAGGCTATTGTGAATGATACTCTTACCCTAATTTCTTTCATAGTATGTTCATTATTGGTATATAAGAAGGCTACTTCACCTGTCCTACTCCTGGACATATTCCCAAATGACTCTTTATCCCACTACAGAGATAATTAGTCTTCCATGTTCACTCCATTCACAACAGCCAGGAAATGGAAATAACCTAGTTGTCCATAAACTTATGAATGGACTATGAAAATAGGGTACATATGCATAATCTAGTATTGCAGGTTGTGATTTTTGTCAACTTGATACAAACCAGGATCATTTTGGAAAAGCAAAATTCAATTAGCAAAATGTGTCCATCAAATTGTCTTGTGGACATGTCTGTGGATCATTTTATTGATTAATGATTGATGTGGATGAAGGGCCTGGCCCACTGTGGGCAGTGATACCCCTGGACAGGTAGTCATGTGTTGTATGAGAAAGCAGGCTGAACAAGCCATGGGGAACAAGCCAGTAAACAGAATTCCTCCATGGTCCGTGGTCTCTGCTTCAGTTTCTGCCTCCAGGTTCCTGCTTTGAGTTCCTGCCCTGACTTCCTTTCATGATAGACTGTGAACTGTAAGTAAAATAAACCCTCTCCATCTGAAGTTGCTTTTGGTTGTAATGTTTGTCACAGCAATAAAAAGAAAACTAAGAAGAATTATTCACCTATAAAGAAAATGAAATTATAAAATTTGCAGGTAAATGGATGGAGCTGAAATATGATCATTCTTTGTGAGATAACCAAGACAAACCATATAGCCAGGCAAAAGCCACGTGTTCTATTTCATATGTGGATGCAAGGTTTGAGATGTCCAAATTGGAGTACACATAGAAGCCAGAAAACTATTAAGAAGCCAAAGGGGAAGATTTCTAGGGAAGATGGATAGAATACAGGTGGAATGAGAGTAAATTAGAGGTCTCCATTGGGCCCCTCCCCTCAGAGATCAGGGAACCCCACAGGAGAGAGGGAGGAAAGACTGTAGGAATCAGAGGAGATGGAGGACACTAGGAGAACTGAATCAATTAAGTAAGGCTCATGTGGGCTCACAGAGACTCTGAAATAGCAAGCATGGAGCCTGCAAGGGTCTGTACCAGGTCCTCTGTGTATATATTATGGCTGTTAGCTTGTTTTTTTGTGGGACTCCTAACTGTGGAAGTGGGTGTGTCTCTGACTTTTTTTGCTTGCTCTTGGGACTCTTTTCCTCCTATTGGGTTGCCATGCACAGCCTTGATATCTTATTGTATCTTGTTTTGTCCTGTCTGGCTGTCATATCTTGGATACCTGCTCCTTTTCTGAAGAGAAATGGAGGTGGGGTGGATCTGGAAGAGAGGGAAGATAGGGGGACCTGGGAGGAGTGGAAGCAGGGGAAACTGCTGTTGGTACATATTGCATGAGAGAAGACTCTATTTTCAATTTTAAAATTTGCTAGAAAAAAAAGTAAGGGGAATAATGAAACAGGAAAGATTAAATGGAGAGGGGGATAGATCAGTGAAGGGATTGCTAACACTAAAGGCTCTTGAAAATGCCATATGGAAGCCTACTACACTAGAAGCTTCCTAAAATATATGTGCATACATATACAAAAGGAATTTGAATGGAGTTGCCCTATCACATGGGGACAATACCTCTCTCTCAGACATTATAGGCTATCAAACACAAAGCCCAGTACAAGGTATGGTTATCGCTTTTTGAGTTGTCAGTGTGTCTTTGAGGTCATATAGACTCCTCCAAGCACTATAGGCTATTGCCATTGTGCTTGGTTACCTTCCAGAACTTGATGGTAAGACCCTGTTGCTGAAAATACCACATGCTTGAGTCATGGGGGCATGATGAAACCAATTTTACCTACAGCTAGCTTTCATAGTTCTGGGAGGTTCTATGCACTACCAGGGGAGAAAAGACATCAACAGTTTTACTCAGCTGTGAACTCTGCAGGCTACAATAACAATTGGCTTGTCAAGATAGCTCCACAGGTGTGATAGTGTCAAGAATGTTGTGAGAGTATCTAGTCATTTTGTGGTTGGATTTAAAGTCTGCTCCACAAGATGAAACTCATGCCTGACAACATTAACTGGGTGAAAACCCATGGTTGACTAGGTCATAGGTTCTAGGGGAGAAGTTAATGCTATTTCTCTGCTAAATTGACTTAGTATTAAACTGCCCCCCCTAAGTTCTTATCTTTATACCCAGAGATTAGTGCTCTTCCAACCCTTACCCAAGAAGCTTTTCAGCAGATGGCAGTTAATACAGAGAATAACAACTGATCAGTGTGCAGAGAGTAAGAAATTTCAGGGTTCTCTATTCTATTTGAGACATCTATCTCACATCCCTACCCCAAATCCCAGAGATTATTGTAAAAGAGGGAACATAAGTATAGTAAGGGTTGAGGTTTTGAGTGCCTGCAGTGAAAAAATAGTTGTTGAACATGACAACACCATTTCACTCATGAACTAATAATAGCTGTGACTACTTGCTTAAGACTTATACAGGATTGAGTCACACAGAATTCCAGAATGGGTAGGAAAAGGGATTCCAAACTGAGGAGCTATTGACAGTTGTCTGCTGGGAGAGGAAGAGACAGTTTTCTTCAGGGATGTGGCCCCTGAAAAGCTACCCATGCTCCAATACACATGCTCTTATACACATACACATGCAGGCAACATTAAATGGACTCAGTGGAATTTTTAAAAGGAGAGGACATGAAGTTAGAATGGAGATGTGGTATGGGGAATAGTGGAGGAATTGAAGGGGCGTGAATGGGGGTGGATTTGATCAAGATGCATTATATGCTTGTATGAAATTCTCAAAAACCATGTAGGTGTATATGTATCCATGCACAGTGACTTATAATTTCAGCTCTTGAGAGGGTGGAGACCAGGCACCTAGTGCTTGCTAGCAAGCCAATCTAATTAGAACTATGAGCTCTATATCTGGTGAGGTACCCTGTCTCAAATAAACAAGGTGGCGAGCTCTCATCCCCCCAACTCCTCCTCTGTCCCCCCATCACATCACTAGAAAGGAATCAGCTACTGATATTTTGTATAGCATATATAGATCTCAAAATAATTATGCTAAATAAGAGAAGTCAGACAAAAAAGAAGAGTACATATTTTATGGTTCTATTTATATACAGTTCTAGAACATAAAATCTATAGTGACAAACAGCAGAGCAGTAGTTACTTGGCAATGCAGAAGGTATCAGGGACCTGACTGAGTGAAAAGGATTACAAAGAACATGAAAGACTGGGGAAATGGTTCAGTGGATAAAATACCTGCTGCACAAATATGAGGACTGAAATTTAGATCTTCAGCACCTACATAAATGCATGGCAGCCCACCTATAATTCTAGCACTTGGAAGGCAGAGACAGGGGATACCTGGAGCAAGATGACTAGGTAGACAGGTTGTTTTGGTGAGCTGTGAGTTTAATTGTGAGATCCTGCCTCTAAGAGTAAGATTGAGTGCTATCAAGGGAGACTCCGTTGGCCTACACACACACACACACACACACACACACACACACACACACACACACACACAGTACAAAACAAATATTTAAAGGGTATGAAGAGACTTTTGGGACTGTTGGACATCTTCATTATTTTAATTATGATAATAGTTTTATAGGTGTACACACATATGCCAAAATTTAACAAATTTTACACTAAAATATTTCCAGAGTTTTAATATGCATAAAAGATCATAAGATAACCTGTGCAGATGGAAATAATACTGGTTATAATAGTATCCATAATTTATGTTTAGTCTCAGTGGTTCGAGAGGAAGGGCGTAGGCTTTAAGGCAGGGGTTGAGGGAAAATCAGATGGCAGAGGGAGAATATGCATAGATGGCCCCTTGCCAACACTCTTTTCAGGTGAAATTTCTCAGGGGCCGGTTTAAATTTAGATTTCTGTTTCAAGGTTCCTGGTTGATTTTGAAATAGCCATAGGATTACTTTTATGTCTTATGAAGTAATACATGCATGTGGTTTTTAAAAGTATGAACTATGTACATAAAAGCTTACAATGCATGCAATGCACTGTTCCAATCTTAATCCTCTAACATTATTACCTTTCACTCTATTAACTATTTCTGTTTAGTTCCTCTGGCAATTGTTCCCATGTATTTTGCTGTTTCTTGATTTCTCTATTTTAGATGTTATTAACTTCTTGATAGGACAAATTAGGCCTTATATCGCTGATACTCCATGGTGTCTCAATGTAGTTACTATGTTCTTAAATTCATTTAATTTTTTGAGGAACATACTTAGACCATTCTTGTTCCTTAAACTATGGACAGTACCTCTTCAGTAAGAAGAGGCCATGAAGTTCCCTGGTCCTCTCTTTGTCTCTAACCCCTTCAGCCTATCAACCCCCTTTTTGTACTTTTATACACTGTCAAGGGAGTAGCATTTATGTTTTGCTTCACATCTATAACTATCTCTATAGCTAAGTAACCTATGCTTTAATATTTTGGTTAGTGCTCTAAGTTGAAAATCAATAAACATTATTTATACTAGTGTTAGCTATTAAAAGAGCTAAAAAAATTTTAGATACTTTTTAATTATAAACTTTCTTTCCTGTTGAGTTTTAAAATAGCAATTATGGCTTTTTAAATTTTTTATTCCCTTTTTATTGTGTTATCTATGACATCCAAAATTAGGAGTCCCTCAACCCCTGTTTTTTTTGTGGGTGCTATCCTGGTTAGCTTTAATTGTCAAGTTGGCATAGCCTCATATCATCTAAGAGGACAGGCTTGATTAAGGGATTAACCTGTGGGCATGTCTGTGAGGTCTTGAACACTAATCTATGCAGGAGGGCCCAGCATACTTGGATGGCACTATTCCTAGGCAGATGGTACTGGGCTGTATAAGAATGCTAGCTGGATGTATCACAAATAATAGAAACTCAGAGGATATTGGGGTTCAAGCTGCAGATCAGAGAAACAAAGTAGCAAAGCTACTAGAGAGCTCTTACCTCTGGCAAGGCTAGGGAGATCCTGTCCTCAGTTTGGCTGGAGACTAATTGACCAATGAATCCAGAAAACAAGATGCTACTCCTATCTTATATTCCTCTCTAGTGCTGGGATTAGAAGTGTGAGCCCTGTTTCTCATTTAAACTGCTTCACTCTCATGTAGCCCTGGGTGGCCTTGAACACACAGAGATCCATCTGCCTCTGTCTCCTGAGTCCTGGGATTAAAGGTGTGTGCCTCCCTTGCTCATATGTTTAATGTGGGACTTACTAATATAGAGTCAGGTAAAAATATAAGGGAATTTATTAGGGAAAAGCCTTACTTACTTACTTACTTACTTACTTACTTACTTACTTACTTACTTACTTACAGAGCGACCTAGCCAACTGGAAGGTCAGCAGTAAGTACAGAAAGCCGAAGATGAAACGGAAGGAGGGAAGCCCACGTGCACGCCCCTCACTCTTAAACCTTCCCTACATCACCCTGACCACACCCTTGCAGGCATGGTCAGGCATACCTGTAGCCAGCCCCTAGCAGGTATGGTTAGGGTGTCCCCTACATATGTTCCCTTCTCCCTCTCTTCACCTGGTGAGCAAGGGAGGTCAAGATCATGATGGAGAAATCTACAGAGACAGCTGAACCAAGCTCATGGAAACTCATGAACTCTAGACTGACAGCTGTGGAGACTCCAGGGGACCGAACTAGGCCTTCCATATGTGGGAGACAATTGTGAAGCTTGGACTACCAGGGGAGCCCCTGGCAGTAGGACCACAATACAACCTGGTACATGGGCTAGCTTGTTGGAGCCCATTCCCTATGGTGCGATACCATGCTCAGTCTTAATGTATGGGAGAGGAACCAGGCCCTGACCCAACCTAATGAGACAGACTTTGTTGACTTTTCATGGGAGCCAACCTGTGAGAAGGGGTGGACTAGAGGAGGGGGGTTGGAGGAGGTGCAGGGGCGTGGGAAGAGGGGTGGGAGGAGAACTGTGGTTATAATGTAAAATGAAATAAAAAAAATGGAACAAAGCAAACCTAGAAAGAGGTGTTATAGCAGAGCAAATAAGGACTTTAAAAAATAGGTGTGTTCTATCACTGTCCAACTTCTATGGATAACTAGTGTGGCTGGCTTTTCATTCTGATCTCCAGGCAAGCTTTATTAGATCATAAACAATATATCACCACAATTCTCCTTTTTTGTCTAACACAAAGAAGAAGGCTATAACTAATATAAAAAACAAGTACAGTAAGAACAATAACTATATACAATATATGCACACGATAAGTACATCAACAATGTCTAGTCCATTTGCATTTGACAAATTCAGAGAAAATAGTCCATTATCTATCCTACCTTGTCGAGTCCAAAGGCTCATACCTAATTTACATTTCTATTCTAATTTGCATTATCAAATTATCTTATAATGTCTCTCAACCTTTTACACTTTACAGCTCTTTAATGAGTTTCTTTTCTGAGTCTTGTAAACAAGGAAAACTATAACTATAACTAGTCTTCAACTCCCTTAGGAACCCAAGAAGGAAATAATATTAACTGAGTAAGCAGGAAGTTCGAGCAAGTGATTTCCCAAAAAAAAAAAAAAAATGTGAGACATGACAAAACAGCTGCCTGCCTTGACAGTCACCCAAGGTTCTTCTGTAATGTTGGGGCATTCATCTTCAGCATACAAGGTCTGTCATATCTGACAGACTTTTTTCCATAAAGCAGGATTTTGGAAGAACTGTTCCATCTTGGCAGTCAAGGCAAGGGCACTTCTTGTCCAATAACTTACTTTTGCCACAAAGAAAGTAAACTCCATGTAGAGTTTCTTCGATGCCCATCATCTTCTCTGAAGTAGATTGGTACTGCCAGGATACATGTCTCATTGTCATAAAAAAGGACCTATGTTATTAAAACACCTTAAATGACAATATTCTGTAGATGTCTGAAGTGTTTGAAGTCGACCTGTCATTCTAAAATACACCTCTGTTTGACCTTAAAAACATACCTAATATGACTACAAGTTCAATTGTAATAGGTAACTAATTACTAACCTGCATTTCCTTATTATCCTATATAGTTGGTAATGATAACCTTCAAGGACTAAAAATTTACATTATATTAATAAAAGGGCTGCATAGGTACCGCTGAATAAGAAAGCCACCTCCACAGTTCCTGCTGTAATTTCTCTAGTCAAAGGTAATCTTGTGTGGAGTAACGAGCAGTTTTGCATTCAAATTCCTGCCTTATATTCCTGCCCTGGCTTCCATCAGTGGTAGACTGTGGTCGGGAAATGTAAGATGACACAAACCCTTTCCTCTCCAAGTTGCTTTTGATCAGAGTGCTTTGTCACAGCAACAGAGAGGAAATGACAACAGGTGCCTTCCTTTTTAGAGCCTTATTTGCTTCAATTTGGAGGCTGTGTTCATCAGGTCTACTGTGCAACTATCACCTTGGGCTTACTTGCATTAGTCTCTGGTCTTAGGTCCACTATTTCCAGAATCCAATATATGAGTCAATTTTTGTTTACTCTTATGTTTTTCTGGAATGTATCTCTAAGTAACTTCTTAGGGATAGAGTGTAAAATATGATGTTTGAGTTATTTATACAATAAAAATGTCTTCCTTTTGCTGTCAGACTCAATTTATAGTTAGGAGACAGGTTACATATTCAAAATAATTTTCCATCACATCTTTGAAGATATTTCTCTATTGTTTTATGTTAAAGATAATTTTTCTGGTAAGATGTCCAATTCATTCAAAATCTTGTCCATTTAACTGTTGATGTTTTTCCTTTCTGAAAGATTTTAGGGATTTATCTTTTGATTTTCTGAAATCAAAATGTGTCTATGGGTTGGGTGCCTAGCATATTCTACATATAAAACCAGCAAGACAATAAGCTACATCCATCTGTGTAATCATTATGGTTGGGGACCTATACAATCCATAATGTAGAAGTCTTTGCTCTGAAACAGTAGTGTTCATGCTGTCTACATCAGTTCTTTCACAATTTATTTAATCTCTTTAGAAAAAGCTTTCTGATTTAGAGGGGAGCACTTGGGACTAAATACCTGATTACTAGAGATTCTATACATGGGGAAAGATGTGATTATTTGATATACAGATGTTCAATTTCATTCTCACAAGCACACCCTTTTTTGTGGTGCTGTGAATCAAACTCAAGGCCTAAGTGCTACCAGCACCTCACCATCTTTGCATTTGTCTTGTCTAATTTTTAGACTACTCTATTGTCAATTTGTATAGATCCATATCTTCCCAAGCTCTAAGCTCCTTCTGATATTTTCCCTTTTATTAGTCCATCATTCTGTCTTTCAGAAAAGTATTGAAATCTCTTTTCTGCTGATATCTGTATTACTCTGTTTATATCTTCTTTATTTGTTTAATATCATTTTAATGGAGTCTTGGGAGGCAGTGGTGCTAACATGGTTTGGTTAGTCAGCTACCTTGATCTAGATGTCTATATCCTTGTTAAATTTTAAAGTTTATTAGTTTTCTGATGAGTCTTTTGGAAAAATTTGTAATTAGGGGCAATTAGATATGAGCTGGACAAATCTATACTGTTTACCCCTTAGTGGAAAATAGAGAATTCATTAGGGTGAAGTTTCTATGAGAGAGATTAGTAGACAGTGATGAAATCTAATTTTGCATTGCTCTGTAGAAATAGGGCTTTCTGCCTAACACTAACAGCCAAACAAAGGCTATACATAAAATTAACTCTAATGAAAATGTTATTTTGCTGTATTTCATTTGCTTATATTTTGCCCTAATTTCTAAGTGGATAGCTCTGTTGATATACTATAGAAAAGGCTTATGAGACAATATTCAGCAACAGTCTTTCTTTATTCAGTGTTAAGCTCACAAATGAAAGGTAGGAATTTTCCTCTGAAAAAAATAGAATTTTCCATAGACACACTCTAGAACTGGATTCTAATCAACAGCCATATTGAATTATCTTTCTTTTTGTCTGTTATACAGCTACTGGAACAATATTGGCCTGCCATTATGTCACATAACCAGTTATTTGGTATTTACCTCACTAGGAGGCCAGGCCCCACTTGGACAGAAGAGGAAGGAAAATGCCAAATTAATTGAGAACTGAATTGCAACTTTGGATTTGTCTAATCTCACAGTGAAATGATCTTTCTTTCTAGCTGTGCAATTTTCTTGCCAATCCTTTTATGGCCCTGGTGGCTCTGGTTTTACAGAATTTAAAATTCTGAATTTGAGCCCCAGGTCTTTTACTATTTTTTTTAATCCTTAGGCTTTTTCTCTGGACAGTTATAGGCTGACTCTCTCCTGATCATATCACCAGTGGTTAACCTGCCTGTCTTAAAGATATTTGTATCTTAGACTCTTCTCTTATCCTGCCTAACCTTTCTCTTCAAACTTACCAACTGGTCTCTGAGATTTCCCTCCCTCCCTCCTTTCCTCCCAATCTATACCCCCTCTCTTCTCCTCCACACCCTCTCCCTCTAATTTGATTTCTCTGTCTCCCTCTCCTTCTCTTTTTCCCTCTCCCTCCTCATGATCCTCCTATCCTAGCCTTACAAGTACTTGGATTAAAGGTCTGCACTACCATGGTTCTCGAGATTCGTTTTCTATATTCTTACTTTAGAGGGCCAATTTTGGATTAAAACTAGTTTACAACTTATTTCAGCATTAACAAAACAGACTGTAATTTATGACTTCCTAAAATCCTCTCTGCTGCTTAATTTTTCTAGGATATTTGAAACACTTTTTCCATCTCAGAACCAACAATCATCTGTTTCTTAATTTTGCTCTTATCTAGTCCTTACTGAAAAGTTCTCATGGTTACCCCTTTCTTCAATATATATATATATATATATATATATATTGCTTTTTGATTTGTGCCTGCAGCTGCTATTTGTACAGCCTGTCACTGCCTGTATTTCTGTGTTCAACTTGTGGTCAGCTGAAAGCCTTTTTCCACAAAAGTTTCCAAATTCCATATTGTTGTATTCCTAGCTAGTCTCTGCCGCTATTTTCCCCAGCAGCCCACAGCTATGCTGTGTTATTTGAAGCTATGCTTTAGTGCATCCTTTACAATGTGTCTTATGTTCTGCCTGCTTGTGGTTATGCTATAAAGCTCACCATACCAAAGATGTTTGGGTATCCTTCTGTCATTGCATCTCCACATATGTCACCAATGAACATAGTTTTAATGCTGATAGGCCAGCTGACTTCCAAAATCTCAGAAGTGGTGGTCCTCTTGCCATTTCATATTAAGCATGATTCTGACTCTAACAATAAAATAGATCAATGAGGTAAATGTGACATCTGTGGTGGCTATGAATTTCAAAGTCATATATGAGCTGGATATGCTTGTATTGTCCATTAATACAAATCGATTCAAGAAGCTTGTCTTTTTCTACCTCTGTTCTGGATATTGGAAATAGAGCTGAATATAGAACAGGGAAAGCTAAAGGAGGGGTACATTTCTCTTTCTTTCATTAGTAGTCATGTGTTTATAATAGCTCACCTTTCCCCTTGATATGAATCTTAAACAGATTTTATACTTGTCCTAAGGACAAGTCTAAACACATTCTGAACCTCCTTTGAGGTGCTTACTGCCTCCAATGAGAATAAAATTTATATTAAGATATATAATGCATTATTTGATAAGGATTAGGTAACTTGTACAAACTAAAATTGGGCAGGAAAAAGATAAAAATTGAGCTGGTTGGTTATGCAATTTGACACTGATACCACACTAGGATAATCTTCCCAAGCAGACATACCTTTTTTTTTCTAAAATTTTCTATTTTGCAGTAACTTTCATTGTTTGACAGTGATTATTTTTTCAGTCAGACTGCCCAGGAAGCAGTATTCGGGGACTTCTTTTAGCTCTATATGTGATGTAAAATATTCATTGTGTTTAGCTTTCATGTTTAGCTTTACTACAAAATTTCACACGTCTTCTAACATATCTATAGCATGGATGGTAAAACCGAAATCCACATTAGAGATATCCAAGGAGTCAATTTGTTTTGGTGTATAGGCTTATTGCTACAACTGCCATCCTGACTCTGCCGGTTGTATGTCCTGTGGATGATGCTTTGATCAATGTTGAATGTTGTTGTTTGCTTACTCCCAGAAACTGGCACAGTGCACTGCACTCTGTTCTGCAATCAGCACATGTTCTGCCTTTCTTATTACCACTAAGTTAGAAACTTTTCTGTCTCCTTTCATGAAGTGCCATCATTGCACTTTGTTACTTGTATTTTGTCTGTGTATGCTTTAAATAATATCTATTCAGTACCTTCCGTGCTAAGTACTCAATGTTTATGCAAAAGACAACATTCTGCTTGACCCTCTCCAGACTTAGTGCTTATAATCACAGCATGTTAAAGGTTCTTAATAAGATTAAAAGAGTGTTCACTGACACCTTTTGATTCATTTGTATCTATAATGTGTTTACCAAGCTCATTGAATAATGCTTCTTCACTAATTACTCCTATCTTGCTATGGTGGAAGCACTTGAAGATTTTGTTAAGTATTTAGGATATGGCTCAGTAATAGAATGCTTGCCTAGCATGTGCAAAGTCCTGTACAATCCCTAGCACTGCAGGAAGCAAAGACTGACATTTCAGAGCATAAATTATTTTGTTTTTAATGATTTATTTTGTTTTCATGCCCTGTGGAGTCTTGAAGAGTACAATGGATCCCCTGAAAGTGGAGTTATGGGCTGTTATGAGCTCCTGAAATTGGTGCTGGTAACTGAACTCACTCCCCTGTAAGAACAGCAAGTGCTCTTAGCCACTGGGTCTTTTCTTCAGGCCAATCACTTCAATGTTTCAGAAAATCACAGCTGATTATTGATAGATGATAGTGATGACGAGATGACATTCAGTGCAATAAGAAAAATAGATTAGATAAATTAACTCCAGAATACTGAAAGAGAAAATTATTTAAGTAAATGATGTGCTAATTTTAGACAGCCTGTCATGTACATGTCTCTTGCTTCAAGAAATTGAGTATTAACTTTGTATAACCATATTAAGATCGACAGAAGAAAAGGTGTGAACCACTAGCTGTTTGGGAACCCTGGATTACTAAGGAAAAAAAGAGAGCATAGCCTTTTCAGTTTAGGTGATAAACTACTTACAGAATGAACAATATTGAAGTTTCTTGAAGTGCAATTTAAGGATTATGTGTGTCAATGATCAAATTCAGGTCACATTCTAGGGTTTCACCTCAGACCTACTCAATCTAAATTTGAAAGGATGGAGGCCTGGAATTCTGCACTTTAATATTCATGTGATGTGATTCTGATGTATATCAAGGCCTGAAAACACTAACTTACAGGGTCTCTTAGTTTGGGGATCCTATCAATTTGATTCCTATTGATCATATAGGGAGTAGCCTGTCCCTTCATCGTTGTACTCCAAAACAGGCCCAGACAGGATGAAACCACACTGTGGCTTCAAGAAATGATTTGTACTGCAGTTTGAATGTGGATTTCTAAAATTTGGATATTAGTAATAAGATGACATCATCAGATAGTGGGGCTCTAAGGTTAAATTAGGCCATGAGAGTTCCTTCCTTATGAATGGGATTAAGGCCCTATAAAAGCCTTCATGAAACAGTCTGTTTCCCTTCCCTTTCTACTTTCTACTTTCCAACACACAGCATTCCTTCCTTCTGGGAGATGCATTGAAAAGGCACCATCTTGGAAATAGAGTGCTGCCCTTACCAGTCATCTGAAACTTAATTTTGTCTTTTCAGCTTCCAGACTATGAGAAAAATGAAGTTCTGTGCTTTATAAATTACTCAGGTTCACGTACTTAGTTATAGCAGCATGAATAGACTAAGATACTCCAGTTGTTCTCCTAATAGAAATATATTTATGAGGGGCCTACTGTGTGCTAGGACCAGAGCTAGGCATTAGTTATAAAAAAAATGGATGAGATGGTCTCCTTCCTTCAAAAGACTTGTGAGTCATTTCCTGTGAATCATCTAGTACAATCCAATATGTTAGTGATAAAATAGAAAGTGAATTAAATTAAATTCATTCTATGCCATGTGAAAAGTATCCAATAAATTTGTGGGGTTTGATATTAGAAAAAATGTTTGTAGTAATAATATCTAGAGAGTCACTAACAATAATGTATGTATCCCTTGTGTCTCACTGTTAACAAATTGTTTCTAGCTGTGATCTCTGTAATCTTCAGGTGCTGTTTACCATATAATTTTACCATAAGAAGCAAGAATGTAATCACATAATAAAGTGTAAAGAATTAGATTTTCTTCCCCTTGAGCAAAATGCCTGACTGTGGCCAACATTCCTGTTGCTTTCTCCTTATGCAATAGGAAAGCAATATTCTGAAAGAGAAGGGTATTTTGTTCATATTCTACAGCATGCCTCTGGAGGCCATGCTAATGAATGCAAAGCTAAAGCTAGAATTCAAACTTCTTGTATGAGAAGCTACTGATTTTTTTTTGTCTTTACCATTATGCTATGTAGAGTATAATTTTCTCTCCTGCCTCTAATTGAGACTCAAATAGGGCACTGTGAATAGGGAATCATTTTGATTAAAAAGTGTTTTGTGTTGTTTTTTCTAGTGTCTGAGAAAATAAAACCTATTCAGAGAACTTTCATATTCAAGGGGTCCTTTTCTAATGAACACTTGACTTATGAATATCCTGTACCATCAAAGCTCCTCTTGAGGAAATTTGAAACGTTCCTATACCCATGGAAGCTGGAATTATTTCTGTTGTCTGCATAAGTTTGTTTCTCCCCCAGTGCTCCTGTCCTGGAAGCTTGGATTCTTGTAAGCTGTCACCAAACACTTTGGAACATTTAACATGTGACCATCTTCTCTTTCTGCCACCACCACAAAATTCCATACCAGAACTCACACAGAAGTTGTGCTTATGAGGAATAGCATCATATTGTAATAGCCTACCCTTCTAGAATTTGGGTATAGACAGACTCATATTACAGCCACGATTCAAGCAGTAAACAAATAGTCTCTAATCCAGTCAATGTGCATCTTACTGAAAGCACCATTCAAAACTACATTTGCTGCCTGTTTATTATTTTTACATGAGCCTAATTGGTGTTTTAATTAGATGTCAAGCCTGTAGCAGCAAATTTCAAGGATCTAAAGAATATGTCGTAGGTGGGTGACTTGAAATCTGGTAGTTAACAACAAGGTGACAGAAAAGAAATTTCAGAACTTGAAAGACAGCTACAATTAAACACTGTTTTATATCTACCAGGATAGAAAAAATAAAAATTACTGACATTACCAAATATTGGTGAAGATAGAGAATACTGGGTTTCACATTCATTGCTGGTGAGCACATAAAATGCTGCCAGCCCTCCAATAAGCAGTTTGACACATCATATGACCCTTAAGTTCCTTCCAAAATATGAAAGCATATACACAGAAAGCTTACACAAAAATGCTTGCATCAGCTTTATTTGTTATAAGCAGATCTGGAAATAACCCAGATGTACATCAATAGGAGGATGCACTTGGGAAAGAGTGATAACCCCTATGCTGAACTCAGGGAATATCTTGTAAAGAGGGGGTGAAAGTAAGAGCCAGAGTGCTGGGAAACATTGTCTTCTGAACAGGGCATGGATATAACACTCACACTCATAGCATCTGCAGTTACCTACATAGGACCTGTACAATACTGGACCCATTAACATTCCAGCATAGACGAAGGAGAGGCACATGATGCCCTTATGAGCTATTAGTAGTTAATGGCTGCTGGAGCATCCATTTTTCTTCAGAGGTTTAGCCACTGGTAAGAAGCCCAGGCTTAATTAGTAACACCATACCATGCACATGCAAGCAACCATGATAAAATTCAAAACGAGTTAGGAAAAGAAATAAAAAAAGAAAGACATGATACTAGGAAGAAGGCATGTTAGAAAAAAGAGTGTCAGTGGGAATGGGAAGAAGATAAAAGAAGAGAATTGGATAAATATAATGAAAATACAGTCTATCCATGTATAATGTTATCAAAGATAAAACTTTAAAACAAACTTTTAAGGGACAGACTCTTACAATAAAATATATTAAGGGATTTATGCTGAATCAACAGCAGGGGGCATACTCATAATTAGTCAAATGTAATGGAATGCATATATATATACATATATACACATATACATATATATACATACATATATATATATATATATATATATATATTATATATAAATTCTATCCATAATAGCCCAAGTTCTAGAACTCGAAGTCATAAAAATATTAAAAACAAACGCTTGTACTATCCCAAGATTATTGGCAGTCTTTCTGGTTTGGTGGTTTGGTTTGAGTCTTTATTTTGTTTGCTTATTTGTTTTCTAGACCAGGTTTTATTAAGTATCATAGCCTAACGTTGGGTTTATGTCTTCTGCCTCAGCCTCCAAAGTGCTGGGATTACAAATACTGGCCACCACACCAGGCATGATTGACATTTTATTTTAAATGCCAGCTTGATTTCATATCATTATTAGTGTATTAGCTCATTTATATGGTGGTTTAAGTGTCATTTCTGTGGCCCTAACTAGATTAATGTTGATTCTACAGGAAACTACATTTTATATCCCAATCATGTGACATGTGACTCCAAAATACTAATCAATTGAACCATGTGAAATTGCTGATATTTCAATCGTGTGTGTGTGTGTGTGTGTGTGTGTGTGTGTGTGTGTGTGTGTGTTCTTGTGGGTGCATGTGGGGGGGTGCGTGTATGAATCTGTGCATGCGGAGCTTCCCAGTACTGGGATTACAAGTGTGTACCACCATCTAGGGATTGAATTTAGGTCCTCATGTTTTCATAACACTTAACCAACTGAGCTATCTCCCAGGCCCCAATTTTTTACATAAAAAGTGTGTGTGTGTGTGTGTGTGTGTGTGTGTGTGTGTGTGTACATGTGCGTGTTTTCTTTTTCTTTTTGAATTTCTTGCATGTATACAATGCAATGTGATCATATTTTCTTTCCCTTATCCTCTCTTAACCCCACTCCTGATGAGCCCATTCTTTCTCCAAACTAGTCCCCCTCCTATTTTCATGTCTATTTTATGATACACTGAGTTTTTTTTTTTTTTAATCTTGAGAGGACAATTTGTTATAATGAACCAGAAATACAAGATTCCACTGAAACTGAACAGCTGACAAAATATGGTTGAACTTAAAACCTTCAAGAGGGTCAAATAAAGCCAGTTATGTGGATTAGACCAAGATTGGTTGGGACACACACAGGTAACTGCATTTTAGCATGAGCAGCATATGACCCCTTTCCCAGCACTTAGTTTGTAAACAGTCTCCCACCCTTGTTTCTTCTGCCACATGTGACACACCAAATGACTTCTTCTGTACCTGATGTGCACAAGCCTCGTGGACATGACACAAAACCAAAAGCAAAGCTTTAAAATCTTATTTTAGGGTGGAAATTGTACATATCTAACTCAGCATGTCAGCTACCATTTATGTAATATCAGTGTAGGCAGCACCAACTTTGACCAAATCTAACTTGCTACCATGTATAAGCCATTCCTGGACCAGTGGCAATACCAGCATTTCCAATTTACTACCTTCACCATCAACAGAACACACCTTTAGTTTTAGTTATTTATAGGAAGTCTTTAAGGAAGTATAGAACTCTATCCCAGTGACCACACATTATTGACAACACAGGCTCCTTCTGGGAACCTTTTTTTTTGGATCATAAAGATGAACAGAGGAAATATTAAAATGTGAGAGTATATGACAGGTGAAGTAGAGGCTGGAAAAATGTTCACTTACAAAGCCAATCAATGCATTCCTGTTCAAAGAGAAGTCTGGGTGACTGAATAAACAACAAAACAAACTCAACCAAATCAAAGGGAAATAGGGTTTCATATAACACAGTATCTTTTCAAAAAGTAGAAGGAACAGACTAAATGTGTCAACTGGTGGCAGGTAAGTCCACAGCCTATTGTGATAGGTCCTTCCAGCATCAATCAGGTTTCTTCTCATGTTTTCTCAAGGTTATTTTTTCTTTTTATAGATGTGGTGACTTTAACAAGAGTCTAACAGGCAGGCGGGCAGACAGGCTTCAATAGTTGGTTTCAGGATCTGTCTGTGCCATGTAGACATCCAACTCAACATCCAGGTGTCCTTTTGTTTTCGACATATATGCATCCAATTGGTGGTCCAGCTGCTCCTTGGTCAATACAGGGCGAGTGAGGGCACCTCTCTCTTGGCCACGACCTCAGCCTCTGCCTCCAAAGCCCCCCTTCCCCGACTTATCAAACCACGACCTTGCCGTCTCCGCTCCTAAGCAGAGTCCTGATGGCACGTCCCCCACGTAGTCCTCCTGGAGGGTGGGGAGGTAAGCCTCTTTGTATTATGGGTAGGCCTCTTCCTCCAATCGCTCCCCTGACCATGGTACTATGGGTCTTCCTAAACATGCCTGGATGTTACTCTTACCCAGGTGCTGCTTTAAGCTCTTAGTTGCATGGCACCGCCCTTTGGACGCCCAGCCACAGATTGGACATATCTTTCCAAAGCTACTGTCCGTACTTGCATATAAAGTATGCTGAAGTTTTAGTGCTGCCTGGACAGTGGCACTATTCCCCATCTGCTGGGCCAGTCTTCGGTTTCTGGTACTGGCTAGCTGCTGCTGCTGCTGCTTCTGCTGCTGCATTGAAGCCCAACTATTCACTGGCATTGTTCTTCAGTATATTAGTAAAACGCTCATTTAGATACATCTTGGTGGTGCTTTTTAGCACAATTTTCGGCGCTGACTGTACAGCCATCTTCAAATCCCGAGAATCAAAGGAGACCGAGGGACATAAGTGCTCCTGGGGGCTGCCACCATGGCTTCTAAGCGCGGGCTGGGGGCCGGCTGAACCTGAGTTGACAGGGACCGCTTGGGTTAACTAGCTGGGCAGTTGGGGTAGATCTTTAAACTGTATGATGCGAAGCTCACTCGTTGTGGGTTGAGTATCTGGAGGGCTGATCCTCCCGCTCATCAGGTCTGCCCTTTCCTGCCTTTCGTCTGTGCCAACAGAGCCAGCACCGCCGACTCCCTCTTGGTGTCCAAAACAATAAAATGATATACTGAGTTTAATTGGAGTTGATTTACTGGACCATGGCAACTTAACAGTGACTACATTACTGAAGAAAAAGACTCTCCCTCTCCAACAGCCATTAGTTCCTCAGGAAGGTGGTTGAACCCTCATAAACCCCTCCCCCATACATAATGGAATATTGAAGGACGCAATCTTGTGTAGGTTACCACAGCTACAATATGTTCTTATATACAATGGCCATGTCATATACAGAGGACAGTATTTCACAACATTCTTCCTCATTTTCTAGCTCTTACACTCATTCTTACCCCTCTTCCAAGATGTTGCCTGAGCCTTGGAGGGAGTGATATAGAGTCTCATTTAGGAGTACACACTAATAGTCACTTTTTTCTGTATTTTAACCAGTTATGAGTCTCTACACTAACTGCTACCTACTGAAACAAAGCTTCTCTGAAGGCTGAGAGCAGTAGTCTCTAGATATAAATCTACATAGTTATAAGGCAATTTGACTGCATGTTCATTTAGCAAAACATCAAAATAGTGGCTTCCCCCTAGGGCCTGTGACTTCCATAACCATGGGCTTTTGACCAGGTTTCCAGTAACTAGGCATGCATTTCCTCCTGTGGAGTCAGCCTCAAATTCAATCGAAAAGCAGTTGGTTGCCCTCAACTATTACACCAGTGGGTGCATCTTGTCTGAATGGTCACTTTTGCTGCATGCAGGGTCCACAGCTGGCAAAGACCATTGATGTTGTCTTTTCTCCCTAAACAGTCTGCATAACACCTTCCAGTACTATGAATGGTAGCCAGCAGGGAGGATTCCTCTGACTCATTTCCAGCTAGATTTTTCTGTGTTCTCTAACCTAAGTGTGTGCTGTGTTTAGTAACAGGGTCTTTATCATCTAATTCTGGTAGGTAACCAAAAGCAATGGCAATAGCCAGTATTGTTTTAGGAGAGTCTGGGGGGCACTCTGAAAAAAAATGGCCATTTCAAGTGGAACAATCTAAATATTTTTGAATGTGCTGTGGTTAATAATATAAGATTACATATATTCATTTATTGTTTAATATTTAATCAATGACTGTATCCTCCTAGATGGCTGTGCGTTAAGGCTACTGGATATAATTGTTTAATATAAACAATAAATCATGGATATTTGAAGAAATTTTGTATAGACTGTTAGGATTTTCTTAGGTCCAGCACATTTTCCCCAATTTTTAATTTGAATTAGAAACAAGATTATTTTACATTTGAATCCCAGTTCCCTCTCCCTCCCCTCCTCCCCTGCCACTCCCCCAATTAAAACCCTATCTATCAAATATCTTTTCTGCTCCCCAGGGAGGGTGAGGCTTTCCATAGGGGGTTTTCAGAGTCTGTCATATCCTTTGGGATAGGGGCTAGGCCCATCCCCATGTGTCTAGGCTGAGGGAGTATTCCTCTATATGGAATGGGCTCCCAAAGTCCACTCCTATGCTAGGGATAAGTACTGATCCACTACAAGGGGCCCCATAGATTTCTGAGGCCTCCTCACTGACACCCACGTTCATGGGGTCTGAATCAGTCCCATGCTGGTTTCCCATCTATCAGTCTGGGGACCAAGAGCTCTCCCATGTTCAGGTCAGCTTTTTCTGTGGGTTTCGCTAGCCTTGTCTTGACCCCTTACCTCATCTCTCCTCATTCTCTGCAACTGGATTCCAGTTCAGTTCAGTGTTTAGCTGTGGGTGTCTGCTTCTACTTCCATCAGCTGCTGGATGAAGGCTATAGGATGGCAAATAAGTTAGTCATCAATCTCATTATCAGGGGAGGGCATTTAAGGTACCCTCTCCCCTGTTGCTTAAATGGTTAGTTGGTGTCATCCTTATAGATCTCCAGACATTTCCCTAGTGCCCGATTTCTCTTTAAACCTATAATGGCTCCCTCTATTATGGTATCTCTTATCTTGCTCTCCTCTGTTCCTCCCCCAACTCAACCTTCCTGCTTCCCCGTGTCCTCCTCACCCCTCCTCTTCTACCCTTCTCATTCTCCTAATTCCCTCTACCCTCGCCCATGCTCCCAATTTTCTCAGGAGATTTTTGTCCCTTTCCCCTTCTCTGGGGCACCATGTATCTCTTTCTTAGAGTCCTCCTTGTTTCCTAGCTTCTCTGGCAGTGTGGATTATAGGGGTCCAGCACATTTTTTTAACTAATAAATGCACCACACATAAAGACTCTTGGATTACTATTTTTCCAGCTGACAGTGGAATGAAAATACGTTCATTTTAAGTTTCAAATAATTAATGTATTTAACATAGCAATATCTAACATTTATTGTGTATGTATTATAGAGATGGGTACTGTGATGATCCTGCACTGCTTTATGAGTAAAGTGATATTATCATCCAAGATTACACAGCCAGCAAGTGATAGAGTTGGGCTTAGAATCACTGGAGTCTAAAACTCTGTCCATTGTTTAACTTATGCACATCTTTTTACCTCAAGTATATACTGAAGTTATGATTACCATTAGTGAAACCAGACCCATTCACATACAAAACATATTATGTCACTCTAAGTGATGATTATTCGACATCAGAGGACCAAATATTAGAAAGAGTACCTTTTAATACAAGGTTTATTTTTCCAGATTCATTATTATATAGAAACTTAGTAATAGAGTGATAACACATTTACTTTTCCTTAAAAATTAGCAAACCGAATAAGAAAAATAATCATTTGTTCTGTTTCACTGAAATTAGTCTTATAGACCACATATTCTGATTGAGTTTGGGAAAGACAGAGAATTAGTATGCACTTTATCATGACTTAACTCCCATAAGAAAGTTGACATACATGGCACCTCAGGATTGGGTGCTCCCCACTCTAGAAACAAATTAAGCACAGAGCATCAGTAGGAAAATGGAAAAATCAGATATATATGATAATAACATCCAAGGGGGTAATAGAAAATCCAAGGCTAGTTCTGGATGTCCATCAGTAATGCATGAGGAAAATTAGAAATTTGTGACAAACCCCAGAAGTTTGTGGACAAATGTAACCTAAGGGATTTCTCAGAGCTATTCAAAGCAGAATAGAGAAACTTCAGAGATTAACCAAAACTCCATGCCTACATGTTTAGAATAGTAATAATTCTTTGATTAAAGTCACTGAAAAGTAGAAGGAAAGATGGACTCAGACTTTAGATATATTGAATTTAAGGTAAAGATGGACCATCTATCAAAAGCCAGCTGGTTGGTTTCTTAAGTTGGATACAGCTGACTGGCATCAACCTTTGACACATCTACTTATTAATTTTACAGATGGCCCTCCTGAATTTCTTCTTTCCTGATGAAAAGGCATATTCTGAAGAGGAAAGTAGGCGTGTTCGTCGCAATAAAAGAAGCAAAAGTGGTGAAGGAGCAGATGGTAAGTCTACTCAAGTGATCCTTTATCACTCTGACTTATGAAATGGTAATAAAAAATACTCTTTATAGTTCATGCATGGTCCAAATCTCACTGGTTTCTCCAGCCTAACCTGCTATTCAATCCTTTGACAAAGAACTGACAATAGAAGGATCCTTTATTCTCTAAATCCAGATACCTTCCCTTTTCATTATGTTTGGAGGCCATGGTAGCATTTATGTCCTTCAAGGTCACTCTCCATAAGGACTTCATCTCTCCTGAGGACATACCATATCTGACATGTCCACCAAGATAATTTGATTCTATTTTTGGAACAGATAGTGTTTTGCCAATCTGGCATTTATATGATATATTATTTCCAATGATAATTATAGCAATTTTGGTATCTTTTACTATGTCCAAACTAAACCAAAGCATGTAGCATTGCTCTGTAAGTTCTTTGAGGACAAGGATCCACTTCCCTGTATATAACCCTAAAATCTGGTCTAATATTTATCTCACTGTTGGTGTTTTAATGTAACTTGATACTGTCCCTTCAGCTAGGCAGTGATCCCCCAACCCCGAAAACCATTGTTGTTATGGGTGTAACAGCTTTGAGTTAACTAGTAGTATATTCAGTGGGATGACAAAATGTTGAAGTAGCTCGTAGGCAGGGTCTTTGAACCACTTTATTTCAATGTTATTCTGTCAATTGACAGAACACTACCCCTTTGGCACAGAGGTTTATAGGAAACATAGCTCTAGGCTGTTGAAAAGCCATCTGGATTCAAAGACAGTGTGTCTGGCTACATCTGCTGGTGATATGTGTCTGTAGGGGGTTACAAAGCAATATGATTTTATAAAGATGAAAATGAGATTTTTAAGCTGACATTTGTCAATGTGAGTAGGGGCCAATGATTGAAGCAGTTCCAGAAAGTGGAAGCAATTGAAGAGATGAGGCTAGTACTACCTTGGAGTTAAGGATAGAGAGTACCTGGGGATCATGGAGTTGTCTAAGATATTTACCCTTCCGCCTAAGAGGATATAGAACCATTTCTTTAGATGTGATGAGTGTTTCAATGAGTTAAAAGGTGACAAGCCAATCCAAATCTCCTTTTTGAACGCCATTCTTGTTATTCTGCCAAGTATGTACTGTGTTTATCTAACACATCCTTCAAATATTTACTGAGTAAATACAGCCAATTTATATCACACTAGGATAGAAACACTATAAGAATATCTGTGTTTGTTTGGTTGTTTATATTCTTGCTGCCTACAAACGGACTTGGTACATGACAGAACTCAATGAATATTTCTTGTTCCCTAGGGGGCTTTATTCTGATAACAGCAATAAACAGAAAACAAAGTTTGTGGTGATAAGTGCTGTGAAGAAAAATACAGCAATGAAACAGGGAGATAGGGTAATGGAATATATTATACAGTGATCAGAGGCAGTCTCTGTGATAGGGGAGCAGTTGAGAAGAGACCTGAGTGAAATTAAGGTGAGCCAAGTAGATTGCTGAGGGGAAAAAAAAAGCAAGTGTGTGTGTGTGTGTGTGTGTGTGTGTGTGTGTGTGTGTGTGTGTGTGGTAGGGGAGCCTCCAAAACAGAGAATACATGGTGTGTTTCAAGATCAGTGTGACTGGGATCAGAGTAAGAGAAAGAAAGGAAATGAGCACAGACAGTAGAATTCAGTTGACAAGCTTGTGAGCCAAAGTAAAGGTCCTGGTTTCTTATTCTGCATGGAATGGGGACTATTGGATGCGTTTGAATAGAGAAATGACAGGACTTGACTTAAATTTTAACAGAATCATTTTGACTTCTTTATTAAAAATGATTTAGAAAGAGCAGGAGGGGGGAGGCTCACAGGGGGCCATATCCAGGCAAGAGATGATAATGGCTTGGAATAGGGTGGAAGCACTACAGTTGGTAAGAAGTGGTATGATTCTATAAGGATTGTGAAGGAATAACTGATAGGATTTTGTGATTCATTAAAGGATATGAAAGACAGAGAAGAGCTGATAATGACCTTGAGAGTTTGGGTTATAAAGAACTAAATGACTAGTCGAAGAAGGAGGGGATAGGTAGAAGAGGGAGGGTATGAGTGATGAATATACTCAAAGAACATACTCAAAGAACATACTTAAATTGTCTTTCTAAAATTGATCACTATGCATAATGAATATATACTAGTATATTTCATTAAAAAGGCCAAACATAAAAGAACTTAGTTAGGCCTGTTAAATTTGAGATGCCTGTTTAGAAAACCAAACAGATATAGTACAATATCACCATATAAAGATAATGAGCTGGCTCTGTTTTATACAAATATAGAACTTTCCAGCAAAGAAGTAAGTCTATCAGTAATTAATTTTAAATCCATAGTTATTCATATTTAGATTATACATCTCAAGTTTCCCTCACAAATATCAAAGAAAAAGTGATTTGCCTTAAATAGCTAAGAAAATATTTCAGAAAACAAAACATTTTTCAAAGATCAAAAACAGGAACAAAGACCAGCAAGATGGCCCCACAACTAAAGGTGCTTACTGCTGATAATCTGAGTTCAACCTCCAGGATCCACATGGTGGAAGGAAAGAACCCACTCCTGCAAGGTGTTCTCTTACCTCCACTTGTATCTTAGCAGGTGCATGATTTTACACACACACACACACACACACACACACACACACACACACACACACACACACACACACACACACACTAAATGTTGGGGCTGGAGAACTGGCTCAACAGTCTCCTACAGATGACCTAGGTTCAGTTCCCACACTGAGCAGCTCACAGCCACATGCAAATCCTATTTCAGTTCATCTGACACCCTCTTCTGATCTCTGAGGGTAATTCCATACATGTACTGTACTGCATTACACTCAGGCACACACGCATACGTAGTAAATGTTAACTTTTCTTTTAAAAAGATAGCTATCGCCATGACCTACCAAATATTTCTAACCTACAATTTAAAAATGTTTAGATTCATCCCAGATGTGTTCAGATACAGATAGACAGATAGAGATTTTTATTTCATTTTCTCCTGATAAGATTATGCCTGTAGAAATTCAATTAATGAATTATTTAATTACAGACAGATCATATTTTCTTTTTAACAGATCACTATTCTTGTAAATTATGTGACATTCAGAAATGGTGTGAAGATTCCAAATGCATGTAATAAAATCAGTGTACTTAGGAAAAAAAGATTTTATTAAACCCAAAATTGGTTTCATAAAAAATAAATAAATAAAAATAAAAATGTTTAGATTCATCTGCTTCTCAATTCTGAATACTCTGTAAGTGAAGGCATTGATTCGTAAATAGCAGTCACAAACACAAGGTTATTTTCTCTCTAATATAAATCTTGTAACGTTATAACAACTCTTAAAATGAATTTCTTTTTGTTTTAAATTTTGCATTTGTATAGATGTTTTTCCTGCTTATATGTTTGTCTGTGCACCATGTGTGTGCAATGCCTATGGAACCAGAAGTGGTGTGAGGTCACCTGGAACTTACAGATGGTTAATAGATGGCAAGCGGGTGCTGGGAATTGAGCCCCAGTCATCTGCATGAGCAGCAAGTGCTGAGCCAGCCCAATAAATTCATGCCACTTGAGTTGGCCAGCATCTTTCTGAATACTTTCTGAGTCCATTTGTGTTAATTGTCTGAGGTTTGGGGGTGTCATTTTTGTTCTATAAGAAAAACATGATCATTTCATGCTATCCACTGAGGCACAATACATACAGAAATCTGTGTCGATATTTTCTGATGAAGCCCATTCTCTGAAGTCGTAATTGCTCTAGGTGACTTGCTTACCCATCTCTCACAGGGAACTACATGAACAATAGAATGTATTCAGGGTTTCCTGAGGTCTTAAAATCAGATAATGTGTATCAAGAATTGTCAAGGAGTTTCCATAGTTTACAAATACTATTTTTAAAATATTTTGTTCTCTTCCTGTAGGGGCAACCTCAGGAATCAATGAAAAAAAATCAATTAATGTCTCCCCACAACTATCTATCCCTGGTATTCCTGTTTTCGTAAGTGAAAAAAATAAGTGCAGGATGGTATAATAGAAAAAAGACTTGACCAAGTTACTATTTATAGATTCCAATCCTGATATCCCCACTATATAACTTGCCTATGATCTTGGAGAAGTCACATCCCTCTGAGCTTCCATTTTCTTGTCTATAAAATCAGGACAATAAAAAAATAATCAGGACAATGAACCTGGCTTAACTCATGCAGTTACTGTTTTGATTCAAAGTGTCATTGGTTTAAAAAATCCTTGAAAATTACTAAATATTATTAGTATGTTCTCTCAATCATTATTACTCTAGTAGACAACCATTATAATTCATCAGTGATGCTGCTGTATTTCAGCAAAATGCTCTTTTTTATTGGTGTTATTCAGTAGAATAGCCTATAGAAGCCATGAGTAGAAGACTCAAAGCCTCACATTCTGACATATCTCATCACAAAAAACATGATTAACCACAACTGCACATTTTTCCATGTCACCTTTTCACTCTATCTGGTTGACTATCTTTGTCTATTTGTCTATCTATAATGCATATATATATATACATAGAGACACAGAAATGGGTAGGGATGTGTGTGTGTGTGTGTGTGTGTGTGTGTGTGTGTGTGTGTGTGTGTGTGTGTGTGTGTGTGCGCGCTGTGGTGTGGTTTGTGTCCCCATCCATCTTGGAAATTTTCTTCTTTGATATTTACTTTTAGGCTGATCAAAGAAGTTAGCATTCTTTTCTACTGTTATAAATGAGTCAAAAGAATAAATAAATTAAAATTGTATAGCTACCATTAAATTGATACAGCTGGACATGAAAGGCTATGGCATCAAAGAAAACAGATGTTTTTTTTCTGTACAATTGTTACCTAGAATTAAAAATTGCCCTTATTTTGGAATTACTATTATATTTATTGCTTTTCAGTGAGCCATCAAATGAGAGAGACTCAAATCATTGCAATAACTGATAAAGTTTCAGAGTCTTAGTCACAAGATGAAATTTAAGATTTTGAAAGCTTGCCATGTGTCGACTTGAAGAGGATTGTTGATTTCAGTAGTAGAATCCCCCAAGGTTGCCTGATGTTTGTGGCTGCCAACAGCTTAAGGGCCCACAGCAGAACACCCTAGAAAGTGGCTTTATATCAAGCAAGACATTAAGCAAGCCAAAATATCTTAGCTTGCTCATCTCCAAAATAGACTTTAAAGCTATATTTTCTTTGATAGAACTAGTCCCACAGTAAATGATCTCAATAGGCCATCACCACTGACACTTGATTTAACAAGCATTTTTGAATAACAACTAATTTTTAGATTATGTAGTAAGACATTATTCTAGGCTCTGTTGTTGGCATAGCTACCAGACTCTGATTCTTGTTATATGAGAGGTCAAAGTTTAAGTTGTTTGTCTCAGAAGACAAATATATGTTTGTTTTCTGTTGTTTGCAGTTCCTAAATTTTATTTGTACACACATATGATGTGGAAGTACAAATAAATGTCTAGGAGACAAAAGAGGACTAACAAGAGTAGAGAGAAGAAAAAGAAAGGATAGTAGGAGGGCATGGTGGACAGAATGTACTCAACATACAGTATATATTTGAAAAACCTAAAAAAATAAATTCAAACTGTTATAAAAGTTGAAGTTGCTTAAAAATATTCATTGGATTGCTTTTTGACAATGTGGAGGATTGAACCCGATGTCTTTCACATGCTAGACAAACTGCACCACTGAGCCACAGCCATATCTCCTGTTCATGGTGTTTTTATAATTATAAAAATAGAACACATTCATTGTAAAAAAAATTACATGTAACCAAGAGCCAGGCATGATGGTACATGCCTGTTGTGCCAGCTATTTTGGAGGCTATCATTCAAGTCCAGGAGCTTGGAACTAGTTTGAACAATGCAGCCAGATCTTGTCTCAGATCAATAAACATTAATTAATGGTTTAAGCAGTACAGAATTAGGTAAAGTAAACTGAACATGCCATCCCAGCTATAGAAGTGCTGTAAAGGTAATTTGTCTACTGTTTGCCTGAAGGACACAACAGACCCAGATGTCCTGAGGTTCTCTTAAGGTCCATCCAGTATATTTTTTCAGTATAGATGTTAGTTCCTCAGTATTAGGGAGATTTGTGATCTCTAAGCCAAGAGACTTGGATTCTAATCACAATGTCTTTAATAGATTACCAGTAACTCTTATTTCACTTCTTCCATTTTAGTTTATTTTGGTGGGTTAGAACTAGTAGTTGTAGCTGAAATTATAAGTGAGATAGATGTCAGAGATTCAAAACTATGTAAGAAGTTTTTTCCAAGTATTTGCAACTCTAGAAATTCTAGAAATTGTATACCATGCTGAGAAAACTCTAGTGGGGTAGGTAATGTTACTGATGAAAATTTATCATTTTCCTCAAAAATATCGGGGTAAGAAAAGGATGCTGAATTGCTACAATAATAATCATTTCCTCCTACTTCTGATAGCTTCTAACTATTCCTGATCTCTATAATATTGCAATAATATCTAGGCTAGCTTTAACCAATTAGATGGTGTCTGAATGATTAAAGACTTAGTATTTTTATTTGCACGGTCAATGAGCCTTTTCATTAGCGTCCATGAAGTGGCTCAGAAAGGAATAAGAGCATGCAAATGGCTTTAAGAAGTGAAGGATAAGAATGTTAATCTGTCAGCTAAGTGGTGAAGTGTTTCTGTATGGCTCCTCAAAATATCGTAAACAGATGTAGATGTGTAGGCAGAAGGCATCTGTTGGCTCACCCTGTCTTACTTTATATCCTACTTCTTAACCTTCTAGGTCTCTGGCCTGAAAAGTTAAGGGATTTCTATACTGTGTTGTTGTTTTAATTCATCTAATGCATGTTTATTATTAAGCACAGTGTTTATTGATCATTGCTCTGGATATCAGGGACAAATTTACAGTAGATGATTATAATGTAAAAAAGTATTACAACAGGGTAAGCATAGAGTGTTATTAAGCACACTAATACCTGATCTAAACTTGGAAAGTCAAAGATCTCCTAATGAGGGTAACATCTGAGCTACAACCTGAAAAGTGCCAGAGGTAGCCAAATGAAGACTTAGGGTAAATTTTAAAAGCTTTCAGTAAGAAGGCAATTTGACTCACTTAAGAAACTGGAATGATGATGTTGGCCTTTATTATGTTGAGGTATGTTCCCTCCAATACTACCTTCTCTGGTCTTCTTATCATGAAGGCATGTTGAATTTTGTCAAACCTTTTGAGATGATCAAGTAGTTTTTATCTTTAAGTCCATTTATATGAGTTATACTGATTTATTGACTTATATTCTGAACTTCTGAATCTTTGGGATGAAGCTAACTTGGTCATGATGGATGAACTTTTCAATAAATGTCTATATTCAGCTTGCCAGTATTTTATTGAGAAGTTTTACAGCTATGTTCATCAGAGATATTAGCCTTTAGTTTTCATTCTTTGTTATATCTTTCCCTGGTTTTGATATTGGACGGCCTCTTTGGGAGTTTGTTTCCAGAAGCAACCAATTATGTCTGTCTCAGCAGCCCTTGACCTTCTGTAGCTCTTTATCTAGTGTGGAACCACATGAAATTTCCCCTGTTGGCATTGACATGTCTTTATGCTGGTCTTGTTCAAACAACTATATTGTCAAGCATTTATACGTACATTGTCCCTGTCATATCCAGGAGACATAATCTACCAACAGGTGCTCTGGCCTCTGTATCTTACAATCTTTCCACCAGTCTTTTCCACAATTTTCCCTGATGCTTAGGTTTAAGGGTTGCATTGCAGATGTAACAGTTGAGGTTGGGCACCCCACAGTCACTTATCCAATACATGTTGACCAGTTTTGTATCTGTGTAATGTCTCCATCTGTTGCAAAAAGAAACTTCTTTGATGAAAGGTGAAAGCTACACTTACCTGAGGTTCTAAGGATAGGCATTTAGAAAACAGTAAGAAATTGTTTTGGTTTAGAAAACTGGTAGTAGTAAGTTCTCTGGGTCTATGGTCTTTCCATCCATGAGTTGTTAGCTAAATATACAGTACCAGGCATGAATTTCCTCCCGTTGAGCAGGCCTTAAGTCCAATTAGACAACTGTTGGTTATCCCTAAAAGTGCCACTATTTCACCATTGTGAATATTTTGTGAGTTCAGTCATTGTTGTGGTTCTTAAGCTTTACAAATGGGTGGGATTATTCTTTGCTTTTCTCCATTAGCAGCATAGCACCTACTGATACTATGAAAGCCAATTCTCAGGTAAGAGGCTTCCAGGTCCTGCTTGATCCCTCCAAGTCCTATGTTCAAAGCTGTGTGTTGTCTTTAGTAATTGGGCCTTATCTTCAAATTATGAAAGACAACCAAGGGCAATGTCAGAAGCCTATTTCGTGTTGGGAGCTTTCTTAGACTAGACTCCTGCACATAGAAGCAAAGTTAAATTAACTCAGTATGTTTTATATAAATATGTGTATGTAATGATAACAAAGAAGAGATCATGAATTTGAGAAGGAGGAACTGAAGGGAAGAGGGAGGAGCTGAAGTGATGCACATGCAGTGCTCATGTATAAAATTTTCAGAGAAACTTTTTTCTCCATTTTTTATTTAAATTAGAAACAAGATTGTTTTACATGTCAATCCCAGTTCCCTCTCCCTCCCCTCCTCCTCTGCCCCCCACTAAAACCCTACCTATCCCATACCCTTTCTGCTCCCCAGGGAGGATGAGACCTTCCATGGAGGGTCTTCAGAGTCTGTCATATCTTAAAAGGGAATAGGAAGATTCAGACAGCCTGGACTTTGAGGACCCAAGCTGCTGGGATGATGGCCATGGCTCGTGTTGCCACAGCGAGTCATGGGAACCATGCATGTTGACATCTGAGGGCTATGGAAAGCCAGTCCTATTCCTCATTGGCTCCAGGATAGCTGACTACCCCCATGGGAAAACTGACCCCCAACACTGGGAAGAGATGGCACCACCCTGCACCACAGGCTTAGGAGAGCTGGTCCCATTGGCATGTGCCTAGGAGAGCTGGCTCTGCCCATCACCTAACAGGGTGGTCCCAATAGCCCGGACCAGAACCAACCAGCTCAACTACCACCCAGACCCACATCCTGGGCTTTGGGCTGGCCCACCTTAGCAGCTGCCCCATATTTGAGTTGCTGGAGTACGTGAAGGGACTGGCCCTGCCAAATGATAACTGCAGGATCTTCATGATTTGGGGCAACAACAGGATATCCCAGAGTTTTGATGAGGGCCCAGCCCAATGATGATGGTGTGCCAGAGGCCAAAGGCCTTGAACCAGACCAATCACTCATTGCAATGAACATTTGCCAGTGGGCTGATTGGACACCACAGCTCCCAAAGCCACTAGGATGGATGAAGAGGTATTGGGAAGATGAAGGAGCAAGGTGGGATTTTTGGTTCTTTGTTTTGTTTTTAACTAATTCGGGGGCATACTACAGGGGTGAGATGCAGATATGGAGGGACTGGGAGGTGACCACAATTGGGGTGCATGATGTGAAATTTCTAAAGAATCAGTAAAGAATTTTGTTTTTTTTTAAAAAAAAAAAAAAGGAAGAGGAAGGCATTTGTGTGAGAAGAGCATGGAGATCTAAAGGGGAAGTGATGATAAATGAACTGTCTAATATGAATACATCATTCAGGATTTTGGAATCCATTTTATGGAGCTTAGAAACTCCTAAAGGCAATGGAGAAGCACAAGATCAATGCCAAGAATAGATTATATGGCTTGTGTCTTTAAATACTAAATGCACATAATTTGATCCAGCAGGTCCACTTCTATTTCTAGATATACTCACACATGGAAAATCATTTCTCAACAAAGATGTTCTTTGCTGTACTATTTGCAATATTATAGGGCTGAAAAATCACCTAAATGTCCATTATTTAGAAACTAGTTAAAATACGAAAATCTGCAACATAATAGTGGTTGTTTCTGGAAAAGAAAATCAAGTTTTGCAGTAGATGTGGAAGAAAAGTGACTTAATGGCCATATTTCTGTATCTTTTTGTTTTTTAGCTTTCATTTCCAAAAATTGAAAATAAATAATAAATAAAATATAATTTTAAAAATAAAACAAGCTGTGTGGTAGTGGTACAAGCCTTTAATCCCAGCACTCAGGAGGCAAAGGCAGGTGGATCTCTCAGTTTGAAGCCAGCCTGCTCTAGAGAGGGAGTTCCATGACAGCCAGGAGGGCTACACACAGAAACCCTGTGTTGAAAAACCAAATATAAGTAGCCGGCGCATGCCTTTAATCCCAGCACTCAGGAGGCAGAGGCAGGTGGATCCCTGTGAGTTCAAGGCCACCTGGTCTCCAGAGTGAGTGCCAGGATAGGCTCCAAAGCTACACAGAGAAACCCTGTCTCAAAAAACAAAAAAATAAGTAAATAAACAGGCATGACATGTCACTTTCCTACCCAGACCTAAACATATTGTCAACATCTCCATAATATAATAACATAAACTAATTAAGAGATAGAAGACATGTTTTGGTAAAAAATAATACAAATTGTTACAGTCATTTTGTATACTGATAAAATTAAATATCAGAATATATTTGGCCTAGAACTCATTGTTTGGTGAATCTTAGCAAAATGAATACAAGGATGCCTCAGCAGCAAAGGGAGGAATCACTTCAACAGCTACAGTAAATAGCCATACTATTGACTGCTATATAACTATAAAATGAATGAGTTAGAGTTCTATATGTGTATCTGAAGAACTGACAGTGTTCTTTCTACTGCTAGGCTTTTTAAAAAAAAAAAAAAAAAAGCAAATTCCAGAGTGATGTGTATAATATGTTTCCATTTTTTCTCAGATTTTTTTTAATTTGAATTAGAAACAAGATTGTTTTACATGACAATCCCAGTTCCCTTCTCCCTCCCGTCCTCTCCTACCACCACCACCCCCAACTAAAACCCTACCTATCACATATCCTTTCTGCTCCCCCTGGATGGTGAGGCCTTCCATAGGGTGTCATCAGAGTCTATTGTATCCTTTGGGATAGGGCTTAGGCCCTCCCCCATGTGTCTTGGCTCAGGGAGTATTACTGTATGTGGAATGGGCTCCCAAATTCCACACCTATGCTAGAGATAAATACTGGGCTTCTACAGGAGGTCCCATAGATTTCTGACGTTCCTCACAGAAACCCATGTTACTGGGGTCTGGTTCAGGCCCATACTGGTATCTCAGCTATCAGTGTGGGGAGCAAAAGTTCCCCGATGTTCAGGCCAGCTGTTTCTGTGGGTTTCGCCAGCCTGGTCTGGAACCCTTTGCTCTTCACTCATCCTTCTCTGCATCTGGATTCCAGTTCAGTTCAGTGATTAGTTGTGGGTGTCTGATTCTACTTCCACCAGCTGCTGGATGAGGGCTACCGAGTAGCATATAAGTAAGTCATCAATCTCATTATCAGGGGAGGGCATTTAAGGTAGCCTCTCCTCTGTCGCTTAGACTGTTAGCTGGTGTCATCTTTGTAGATCTCCAGACATTTCCCTAGTGCCTGATTTCTCTGTAAACCTAAAAGCTTCCTTCTATTATGGTATCCCCATTCTTGTTTTCTTCTATTCTTCCCCTGACTCAACCTTTCTGCTCCCTCATGTCCTCTGCATCCTTCCTCTTCTCTCCTCATTCTCCTAGCTCCCTCTCCCCTCTCTCCATGCTCCCAATTTGCTCAGGAAATCTTGATCCTTTCCCCTTCTCCAGGGGACCATGTATGTCTCTCTTAGGGTCCTCCTTGTTTACTAGCTTCTCTGGAAATGTGGATTGTAGGCTGGTAATCCTTTACTCTATGTCTAAAATCCACATATTAGTGAGTACACACCATATTTGTCGTTTTGTGATTGGGTTACTTTGCTCAGAGTGGTTTCTTCTAGTTCCATCCATTTACATGCAAATTTCCAGATTCCATTGTTTTTTTCTGCTGAGTAGTACTCCATTGTGTAAATGTACCACATTTTCTCGATCCATTCTTTGGCTGAGGGGCATCTAGGCTGCTTCCAATTTCTGGCTATTACAAATAGTGCTGCTATGAACATCATTGAACAGATGTTCTTGTTGTATAAATGTGCTTCTTTGGGGTATAAGCCTAAGAATAGAATTGCTGGATCTTGTGGTAAACTGATTCCCATTTTCTTGAGGAGTCACCATACTGATTTCCGAAGTGGCTGTACAAGTTGGCACTCCCATCAGCAGTGGAGGAGTGTTCCCCTTTCTCCACATCCTCTCCAGAATAAACTGTCATTAGTGTTTTTGATTTTGGCCATTTTGACAGGATTAAGATGGTATCTCAGAGTTGTTTTGATTTGCATTTCCCTGCTGTCTAAGGATGTTGAACACTTTCTTATGTGTCTTTCAGCCATTTTAGATTCCTGTGTTGAGAACTGTCTATTTAGTTCTGTACCCCACTTTTTAATTGGATTGTTTGGTGTTTTGGAGACTAGCTTCTTGAGTTCTTTGTATATTTTAGAGATCAGCCCTCTGTCAGATATGGTGTTGGTAAATATCTTTTCACAGTCTTTGGGCTGCCGTTTTGTCTTGCTGACTGTGTCCTTTGCCTTACAGGAGCTTCTCAGTTTCAGGAGGTCCCATTTATCAATTGTTGGTCTCAGTGTCTGTGCTACTGGTGTTATGTTCAGGAAGCGGTCTCCTGTACCAATTAATTCAAGGGTATTTCCCACTTTGTCTTCTAATAGGTTCAGAGTGGCTGGGTTTATGTTGAGGTCTTTGATCCATTGTGACTAAAGTTTTGTGCGATAGGCTTGGGTCTATCTGCATTCCTCCACATGTCTGAATCCAGTTATGTCTGAAACCATTTGTTGAAGATGTTCTCTTTGTTCCATCATATAAATTTTGATAGTTTGTCAAAAATCAGGTGTTCGTTGGGGGGGGCTTAATATCATGGTTTTCAACTCTATTCCATTGATCTACCTGTCTATTTTTGTGCCAATACCAAGCTGTTTTCAGGACTATAGCTCTGTAGTAGAGCTTGGAATCAGGGATCGTGATGCCTCCAGAAATTCCTTTATTGTACAGGGTTGTTTTGGCTATCCTGGGTCTTTGTTTCTCCATATAAAGTTGAGAATTGTTCTTTCAATGTCTGTGAAGAATTGTGTTGGTATTTTGATGGGGAGTGAATTGAATCTGTAGATTGCTTTTGGCAAGATTGCCATTTTTACTATGTTGATCCTACCTATCCAAGAGCATGGGAGATCTTTCCATTTTCTGGTATCTTCTTTAATTCCTTTCTTTAGAGACTCAAAATTCTTATGGTACAAGTCTTTCACTTTTTTGGTTAGTGTTACCCCAAGGTATTTTATGTTGTTTGTGGCAATTGTAAAGGGTGATGTTTCTCTGATTTCTTTCTCCACCAATGTGTCATCAGTTTATAGTAGGGCTACAGATTTTTTTGAGTTAATCTTGTATCCTGCCACTTTGTTGAAGGTGTTTATCAGCTGTAGGAGTTCCCGGGTAGAGTTTTTCCGGTTCACTTATGTAGACTATCATATCATCTGCAAATAGTGAGAGTTTGACTTCTTCCTTTCTGATTTGTATTCTCTTGATCTCCTTTTCTTGTCTTATTGCTCTAGCTAGAACTTCAAGGACAATATTGAAGAGTTATGGAGAGAGTGGACAGCCTTGTCTTGTACCTGATTTTAGATGAATTGCATTGAGTTTCTCTCCATTTAATTTGATGTTGGCTGTTGGCTTGCTGTATATTGCTTTTATTATGCTGAGGTATGTTCCTGTTATCCCTGATTGCTCCAAGACCTTTATCATGAAGGGGTGTTGGATTTTGTCAAAAGCTTTTTCGGCATCTAGTGAGATGATCATGTGTGTTTATTTTGGCCTCAGTTTGTTTATATGGTGGATTATATTGATGGATTTTCATATGTTGAACCATTCTTGCATCCCTGGGATGAAGCCTACTTGATCGTGGTGGATGATTTCTCTGATGTGTTCTTGGATTCGATTTGCCAGTATTTTATTGAGAATTTTTGTATCAATGTTCATGAGTGATATTGGTCTGTAGTTCTTTTTCTTAGTTGTGTCTTTGTGTGGCTTGGGTATAAAGGTTATTGAAGCCTTGTAAAAGGAGTTTGACAATGCTTCTATTGTGTGGAATATTTTGAGTAGAATTGGTCTTAGCTGTTCCTTGAATTTCTGATAGAATTATATGTTTCCATTTTAAGAAAAAAGGGAAGTATATTTTAATTCGTCAAAATGTTAGCATAAAATCAGTTGTACAAAGAAGCAGCATCAAACAGAAAATATTGGTAAACTCAGGTTGAAAGAGTTTCAGTGAAAATGAAATAGACTGTGAAGTGATTATTTATGTAGTTCTATGTTATTTTAATTTCAATAAACATATATACTGCTGTGCTATATAAAAACTTAATTAAAAGTGGATAAAACAGGAAGAAAATGGACTGAAATGGAGCATAAAAGAAACAGAGAAAGCACTCGGGAGGGTGCTGCTATATCCTGACAGAAAGAATTGAGGGCGATTAGATTAGAGGGGCAGCAGTGGAAACTAGCAGGCAGATTTAGTTAGTAAATGGAAACATTAGAGATTGGTCCTGTGATTGAAAGGAGACAAAGATGTCAAGGAAGCCACCCACATTTCTGGCAAGGTACTGTAGTATTCACTGAGATAATGATCAGGGAAGGGAAGGAAGATGTGTGGTTTTAGGCAGGTTGAGCTACAGCTACCTCTGGGAAATTCATGAGAAACCCCTGTAAGCAGTCTGAGATATGCATCTGAGGAAATATATGAAGCTGGAAATACAGATATGGAGAACATTAGCACTAGGACTCTAGGGTTCCAAGTAATAGAGTGTTAGTCTAAACTGATTTATAATTTTTTAAAGAGAAAGAAGGATTTATTGGGTCATTTAAGTGAAAAGACCTCAATGAAGCTGGCTTTGAACATTGCTTAACCTTGGGGCTTAAGTGATGTCATCAGGACCTTTTCATCTATGCTTTCTTTTATACTGGCCTCCTTCTTCAGGAATGTTCTGTCTATGAAATGGCAAAAATAGCTGTTAGCAGCTCTTAGTTTATCTTAACAATTTAGTAAACTCAGTGGACAGAGTGTACTTCATCTGACTGAATTCAGTAAGAAAGGTGTTGCTGACCACATTGGTGACAGTAGTTTTAATAGAGAAGTTGGTGCATAAAAGTTCAGGAGGAAGCCAGATGAAGAAGCATAAAATACCAAATAAAAATGAAAGGAAAGAGAGAACAGACTAATATCTTGAAATTTTTTAATGCCTACTATGTGAAAATCACTGTGTTATTCTAGTACTCCTAGGAACTTCAAACTGATGAAAACATGATTTCTTAATTGTGGAACCCACAGTCTTCATAGAAAAGCAAATCTTAAAAGCATATCAATATATAAGGTTACAATGAGTAAAATACATCTCTTAAGAGAAATATATAATGCCTTCCCTATTATGTGTGCATGTGAGAATGAATAGGTGATGTTTGAGTTGGATTTTGAATAGTTAATGGGACTTTGATGAAAAGAAATAGAAAGTTCATTTCTAGCAAAGAGAATAGCAAGTTCAAAGGCTAACAAAACTCCTTTGTTTGCTGATTCTTCTCTTGGGCATTTGGAGTCTTGAAATAAAGACCAAGGAAAAACATAACTACTAAACAGAGAAAGTGCAACAAGAGGCCCAAAAAGCTTAGGGCACTTTCATCATGCATTCTAGTGCTTTTTAAAATGGTGTTTTAATCCCAGATTTTCTCTGTATTGTCCCTGCCTCACTATTCCTTTCTTCTATTCTCCATATACTTGGGAAATAAAACTAACAAGGTGAACAAAAGTTTTCCTTGTTACTAAATAGAAAATATGAGCTGTGTAAAATGGTTATTGTTGGCAGGAGTGTTCATTCTTTGATCTTCTACTTGCCAACCTACAGGCAAGCAAAATACAGTTAAAGAAATGCTGTAATTTAGAAGCAATAGCTGGTTCTACCTCATTTGTTTCTCAGGCCTCCCAGCTTAGAAGACATAGATAGAACTTAGGCCACTAGCACGTTCACAAATGTAGACAAGACCTGCTTTGGAAATGGCAAAGTACTGAGGATGCTTTACTATAGCATTATGAAACTTGGCTGCATTGTACCACTGTCTTCATTATACAACTATTTGAATGACACTAGTATTGTGGTGCATTAGGGCAGTTGTTTACAGGCCACCCACACTGAATTCTATATATACTAAGCCAGGGGTCTAACCAGCCTTTGCTTTGCCAAGTTAGGTATGCCAGAAGAAAGTGGCTTCATACAGATCTGTTCTCCTTGTAGCAAAGCAAGTCATGAGCCTGGCCTGTTGCTAGAAAGTTCATTGTGTCATCGTTATAGGTGAAATTTGGAACATTATTATCTTATATTTTGCCAGAAAAACAGAAAGAAGGCTGACTTGGTAATTTGCTATATTTCAATCCTAATCTTCTTATAAATATGACTTATTTAAAAGGAAATGGAAAACATGTTCCTCATGATAGCTTCATGGTATATCCTGAAAGGATGTTCGGTTATAGTAAATACAGCAATTTGATTCTCTCCTTGAATTTCAATGTATTTCATCTTTAAAAAATAAACTGTATTGTAAACACAGAGACATTGCAATCACAAAGTCACAGCAGCTACAGATACCTACAGCGTCTGCATACGAATGGGCCCATAAACAGGCATAAATGGAGGAGAGACTATAGGTGACCCTACCCCTCACTGCTGAACTATTTGATACAGATAGATTCAGGGAGAGGAGGAATTATTGACTTCAGTTGTGTACAGACTGATGATTCCACAGGCTCCAATGGACGGTGCCAATCCAGTGGTTATACAAAGATATGGTTAAGCTAAGTGAGTCACAAAACAAAATTCATGATTATGGGAAAGGAACATTTAGGGAGTAAGGAAGACTGATAGGATGGAGCAAGTTAAAAGAAACTAGAGGAAGAAGGCAATCAGAATATGTTATATACATGCATGAAATTGTCAAAGAACAAAATTAATAATAAAACACCTTAAATCTGTTTTGCATGAAATGAATACTTCCAAAAATGGACTTTTGTACTTCAAGTCACACATTAGAAATCTCTATTTTGTTTAAAACAAAAACAAAGCAGAACAACAATCCACTTCTCATGTGACTCATAAAGACAGAGGCCAGAGAGATAGCTCAGCCATCATCAAGGGCAAAAGCATTTGCAACCAAGCCTGATGACTGGAGTTGGATCCCTGGAGCCCATGTGTTGAAAAAAAGAGCAGACTTCCCCTAACAAATGGTCCTCTGAAAGTCCACCATGGTATCGTGTGTGTCCCCCAATGCAAACACAAAATAAATAAATGAAGTAAAATAATTTTAAGGCTATCGTATCTTAATTTGCTTTCTGTTATTGTGATAGGCACCATGACTAAAAAGCAACTGGGGAAGAAAGAGGTTATTTCATCTTACAGATTCCAGTCCACTTTGAACTAAAGTTAAAACTGGAGCTCAAGGCAGGAACATGGAGACAGAAACTGAAGTGGAGACCATGGAGAAGTACTGCTTATTGGATTGCTTCCAGGCTTGAATTCAGCTACTTTTCTTCTACATCACCACGACCAAAAGTGGTACTGCCTAAAGTGAGCTAGGCCTTCCATCAATTACAATCAAGAAAATAACCCATAGACATGCCCACAGACAGGTCAGTCTGATGGCACTTCCTCAGTTGAGGTTCCCTCTTCCAAGGTGTCAAGTTGTGATGTTTATGAAAACTAACCAGAACACATGAGTAGACATAGTATATTTGGAAATAACATCTCTCCCTCCTTTCTCCCTCCCCTCTCCTGCCTGGTGTTTATGTGTCCACCACACCCAGTTTATATGGTGCTGGGGGTCGAACCCAAAGCTTCAGACATGTTAGGGAGGCACTCTACCAATTTCATTACATACCCAGGGCCCAAGAAATAAACTTTATGAGTCCTAGTTTCTCTTTTAGATAGCTTTGAGTATGGAAAGAGCATAGAATTTAAAACCATACAAACCTGATTTCAAATTTTACATTTATGGCCTTGACCAATTCATGCAACATCTCTCAGCTTAAGTCTTCCATTTTACTAAGATGACAGTGATACTTCCTTTGATGGGATAGTGATAATACAAATGCCTACTTCAATGCTGGCACATAATAGGTGTTTAATAATTGATGACCATTAGTTTTGACTATACTGTAAGAATAGTACCAGTTCATCTACCTCTCAGAATGAATGAGAATGTTTTCTTTTTATTTTCAAACATCACAGTCTTTTGACCATTTTATAGTTGAGAAGTTATTCTTATAAGACTGTCATATCAAAAGTGATAATAAATGCTAAAAGACCTAGAAAAATATGAATTGCTCCTCAAGATTAACAAGTCTCCCTTTTAAAGTGTTTCTTCTGCCAATGAACTAAAAACTAAGAATAAAAAATTAGGATATTGTGAGCCTAAGGCTGTAGCTCCATAATAGAGCATTTGCCTAGCATAGCATGTGTAAAGTCTGACCTTGATGCCAAACACTGAAAAAATTTTTAAATAGATATTACAGGTCACCATTACTATAAGATCATGTAATCATTACATCTGGTCTCTCCCGTCATTAGAAAATAGCAGAATATTAAGCTCAGAAAATGAAATACAATTACTTTATTGTATCCCAATTATTTATGGGTCAAACATAACCCATAAATGGATCTCAAAGGGGGAGAACAGAAAAGAGTGGGAACAATTCTTATCCTTCCTCTAGCAGGAATAGCAACCACTGCACCAAACCTATTGTTTTACTGCTATATAATAACAAAGGCTAGTTGCTGATGTTATGAGCTTGGTTGTCTGACAAGCAGTTAGAATGAGAGCAAAATGTATACAAGACATAAGAAAACTGATACCCTAAGAATTTACATTTAGTATTGGGAAGAATGTGAATATTTTTTAATTTAATTATTATATTACATTATACACATATATTTGTATGTTTGTACACTCATGCCATAGTGTATTGTAGAAGTCAAAATACAACTTATAGGAGGATCCTGAGAGAGACATACATGGTCCCCTGGAGAAGGGGAAAGGGACAAGATCTCCTGAGAAAATTGGGAGCATGGGGGAGGGGGGAGGGAGCTAGGAGAATGAGAAGGGAAGAAGAAAAGGGGTGAGGAGGACATGGGGGAGCAGGAAGTTTGAGTTGGGGGAAGAATAGAGGAGAGCAAGATAAGAGATACCATAATAGAGGGAGCCATTATAGGTTTAAAGAGAAATCAGGCTCTAGGGAAATGTCCAAAGATCTACAAGGATGACACCAAGTAACAATCTAAGCTACAGAGGAGAGGCTACCTTAAATGCCCTCCCCTGATAATGAGATTGATGACTGACTTATATGCCATCCTGTAGCCTTCAGCAGGTGTTGGAAGTGGAAGCCGACACCCACAGCTAAACACTGAACTAAACTCAACTGGAATCCAGTTGCAGAGAAGGAGTGATGAGCAAAGGGGTCAAGACCAGGCTGGTGAAACCCACAGAAACAGCTGACCTGAACAAGGGGGAACTCTTGGTCCCCAGACTGATAGCTGGGAAACCAGCATAGGACTGATCCAGACCCCCTGAATGCAGGTGTCAGTGAGGAGACCTCTGAAATCTATGGGGCCTTTTATAGTAGATCAGTACTTATCCCTAGCATAGGAATGGACTTTGGGAGCCCATTCCACATAGAAGGATACTCCCTGAGCCAAGACACAAGGGGGTGGGCCTAGGCCCTATCCCAAAGGACATGACAGACTCTGCAGACCCCCTATGGAAGGCCTCACCCTCCCTGGAGAGCAGAAAGGGTATGGGATAGTTAGGGTGTTAGTTGGAGTGGGGACAGGGGAGAAGGGGAAGCAGAGGGAACTGGTACTTGTTATTCTTTTGTTTAAAAAGAAGAAAAGAGAAATGCTGAGACTTAAGAGATGTTGACTGGTTTACTTATAAGGCCCGGCAGAGTAGGGAGACTAAGAAGAGGAGAGGAACAGGGATAATGGCTGACCACCATGGCCATTCGCCATAGAGAGGCAGAGAGAGCGCGTAGGTGAGAGAAGAGAAGAAACAGAAAAGGAGAGTAGAGAGGAAAGGAAGCAGAGAGAGTAAATGGGCAGGGATCTGTCTTTTTAAAGAGGTCCTCTGCACCTGCGTGCAGACTTAGTTCCCATGGAACCTTGGGCTGACCAGGGTACTGCCTGTTCCACCAGGTAACAGGGGCAGGCCAGCATAATGCCTGAACCTTTCAGTACTGACAAGTAAAATAAACTTGTTTCTAATTTAAATAAAAATGGAGAAAAAATACAACTTATAGGAGTTGGCTCTTTCATTCCATTGTATAGATCTGGGAGATTGAACTCAGATGATCAGGCTTAGCAGCAATCACCTTTTCCTGCTGATGCAGCTCAGTAACAGAAAAATCCTGATGTCAGAATAACTACAAAAGTGAAGCCATGATTCTCTGGGAACCTACATGACACTCTGGCCAGGGAAGATCAGTGCCTTGCTGAGCCATTATCATAGAAGCTTTCTCCTACAGCAGATGGAAACAAATATTTAGACCCACACCCAGACAGTATGCAGAGAGTGAGAGATCTTGGAACACTCAGCACTCTATAAAATCCCTCCCGTCAAAGATCCAGGAACCCCAAGGTAATTAATCAGAAAGATTGTAAGAGCCAAGAGATGGAAGACACCAAGAAAACAAGACCTTCTAAACACAGCAGGACCAATGCATATAGGAACTCACAGAAACTGGAAGCATGCACAGGACCTGCATGGGTCTACACCAGATGGGTTCCTAGAGCTGAAAGGAGAAATGAACAAACACTCCTATCCCTAACTCAGAAGCTATCTCCAGTTGATGACAACTTGCAAATGAAAATTTAGTTTTTTCAAGGGAATTTCACTGAGGAAACAAACTACTCTTAAGGGTAGGCTGCATGCCCACCAGTAGATGCCAACAGAAAATGAACTCAGTGGCATCTTTGAATGTTCCTTGTCTCATAAAGTTGTGTCAGGGCTTTTCCTTTTTTCTTAATCTTATTTTTATTGTATTTATATATTTCCTTCTAACTATTTACCTTACAAGTCCTTTGTGTTTATACTATGGCTTCCAGTTTAGTGTTTTATGGGACTCTCGAGTGTGTGAATGAGTGAGTCTCATTTCTTAGGCCTTCTATTGGATCCATTTCCTTTTGTTTCTTTTGTCCAATTATGATGTATTAATTTTGTTTTATCTTATAACATTTTATTTTATCCAATTTTATTATTATCCTTTAGGATATTATCCCTAATGATAGACAGAAAGGGGATGGATCTGGGTGGGAGGGGAGATAGGGAGAAACTAAGATGAATAGATGGAGGGGAAACCATAACCAGAACATACTGAGTGAGAAAAAATTCTATTTTCAATAAAAGGAAAAATAAATAAATAAATAAATAAATGTTAAAGTATTCAAAAGAATTTCAGTTTGGGTATGATCCACATATTGAAAGAACAATTGTGTAAATGGATGGATAACTTCCTCAGATTCCAAAACTTCCCTACATCCTAATTTCCTCTTTGCCTTTACCTCCTCTTTATCTTTCTCTGTATTTCTCGTCTCTTTTCTATTTTTTTCCCTTTGTACTCCCTTTCCCTTCTGTTTCCATTTTCACCCCCTTTACTTCCCTTCCCTTTCCCCTTTCTTTCCTCTTCTCTCCTCTTCCCTTTCTTCCTATGTATCCTCGGTGCTCTCACCATTGAGTCCATCTTCTCATAATCAAGAGCTTTTAGTTCTGTATTCATTGTTAGGATTCTAAAAATACTTTTTACAAATAATTTTTGTTTAACTTCAATTTATGTTAGATCGACTTATTTTAAATTAAGAAAACAATGAACTTGTATTTCTTCACTATGAAAAGGAGTGCAGTCATTCAAGACCACTAAAATACAGTTCAAAAATTCCGTATGTATCTTGATAAATGTCGAGCATCTCACTGTCTGTTCCACTGTGGTGGTATTATTATTATTATTATTATTATTATTATTATTATTATTATTATTATTAGGATTCTTATTACTAAATTAGACAGCTATATATAGCATGACAGTTAAAGGATGTGTTAGATTTTCATCGCTGTGACAAAATACTTGAGCAAATCAACTTAAAAAGGATACATTTATTTTGTCTCAACATTTCAGTCCATGTTGCTGGCTTCATTGATTTTAGGCCTGTGTCAAGAAGAAAAGATTATGGCAGAAGGACATGGCAGGGGGATGCTTCTCATCTGGCAGTCATGAAGCAGAAACAGACCGTAGACAAGGCCATGCCTCAAGTGACTACTTCCTCCAATTAGGTCCGACCTCCTAGGTTCCTCCACTAATGCCACAAAATTATGAATTGACCCATCGATGAATTAATGCAATGATTATGTTGGAACTCTCATTATCCAATCACTTCTACAAAACCCTACTAGCTAGAGAAAAAGCATTCAACACATGAGTCTTTGGGGGGCAAGGTTAAACACACTATAGCATAAAACTCTCAACATGTTTTAGAAAGAGTTATTTCTGATTATAATGTTTGCTGTGGGCCTGTTTATATGGTTCAGATAGCTGAGATTAGTTAAGAACGTTGTAATTAGGAAAAATATGACTAATGTAATATTCAAGCCAACTCTACTAAAAGTCATCTTAAAGTTTGTGTAATGAATTCTAGAATATTCCATATGGACTTGAAATTTTTGCATTGCAACCCAAGTACATGAAACATGAAAGTGGCCCAGGACACAATAACTATTTAATAACTATTGATTGCAGATATATATAAAATATGATAGGGCCTTGAAAATATCACTCATAAACGTAAATTATCGTTGAAAACTGTGCATGTAATATTGAAGATTACATTAAACATGCTCTGGATTTAAAAGTTCTGACTTTACTGTCACCCTATCTTGAAGCTAGTTAGCCTCCATATTATTTCATGGATTGTTATAAGGCGCAAATGAAATGATGTCTATGCAAATGCTATATAAGCTGTAACGTGATCTACGAAACCTGAGTGCAAAAAGCAATGTGTTATAAGAGTTCATTAGCTTGGCAATTTCAAAGAAATGGAGGGGATCATAAGAGGCCTAGTATCCTTACTGCAACTTGGCCATGAAGGGGCAACAGCAGCAGAGCAAGCCGTCAACTTTTTCTCTAGACATCAAATTATCTTGTCATTCTCTCTCCTGTACTACCTTCTTTTTTAGTTTGTATACTTTAGTGTTAGTGTGTGTGTTGTGTGTGTGTGTGTGTGTGTGTGTGTGTGTATACCAGAGTGCAACTTTCTCTCCTTCTGCCAGGTAGGTTTTAGGAATCAAACTCAGATCATCAGTCTTGGTGGCAAGTGCTGAGCCATCTTACCAGCTCCCTGCACTGCCATATTACTTTTTCTACTTTAATTTTGAATTATAATAAGATATGTGTGTGTATCTGTGACATACAGTATGATGTTTTAGATTCATGTATACGTTGGGTAATGATCAACTCAGAGTAATTAGCATACCTGTCAATTCAAACTTTTTTCTTTTTTATTGAAAATAAAGTATATATATATACATATATATATATATATACATATACATATATAGCCCCCTTCCCCAACTCCTTCCTACTTCCCACCCACACAAACTGACACCATTTCTTTTTCTCCCTCTCTCATTAGAAAATAGTCATCTAAAAACAAAATAAAAATGTAGAGACTAGAACAGGACAAAACAAACAAACAGAAAAAAAAGAGCCAAAGAAGCACATACACATACACAGAAATCACATGAAAACACAAAATTGGAAACAATAATATATAAAGACCTGTTTAAAAAATGCTCAGACAAAACAGTTCCTTTTGTGTTGTCATCTACTGCTGGGTATGGGGGCTGCCTCTAAATGTTATTTGTATCCCCAGTAAGACTCCATTGGTGAAAAATGATTTTTCCTATGTATGTGGTTATCAATTGGAGATAGTTTCTGGGTTAGGGGTGGTGGTTTGTGTCTACTTCCTCTCTCGGCGCTGGAAATCAACCTGGCTTAGACTTGTGCAGACATTGTGTATCTGTGAGTGCACCAGTCCTGTAGTGCCAAGATGGCCTTATCATGATAACATTTAAAATAACATTTAAAAATTCTCTCTTCTACTTTGAACTATATGATGCATTCCTGTTAACTTTGGCATAGAACACAAGAAGCAGTTTCTCTAAAAATTATACCTACTGACCAATATCTCCCCATGAACTGAATCCCCTTTTCTACCTATTTTCTGGTTAAAAAAAACAACATTCTTAGATTCAACATATAAATGGCATCATGTGGTTTAATTCCTCAGTTATAACCCCAATCTGTCCTTTAACGATACCCCAAGAGTCCCATATCAGATATTTACATTATGATTCATAACCATAGCAAAATTACAGTTACAACGTAGCAACAAAATAATTTTATAGCTGGGGTCACTGCAACATGAGGAACTAACTGTATTAAAGGGCCTCAGCATCAGGAAGGTTGAGAACCACTGCACTGTAGGCTTCATGGTTTTTAAGAGACTTCAATGAAGCTCTACTCACATAACTTCTTAGTTACTTTCTTCAATGTGAGTGTGTAAGATACTTTGATTTTCTAGGTCTCTTCTGTATGCTTCTTTCATCTTTGTAGCTACATGACAAGCTAGGGCTTACTTCTGCCTCAGTGTGGCAACCTACTTATTTGAGTAGTCAAGTAGTTACTGAATGCTTTCATATTAAAACATAGCATGCCATTGGTCTATGTTAAAGCATAATACTTCCTTTTATGAAGAAGACTCTGTTGAAACATCATGAGATATAGATATTAAACAATGCCTATGAAGCCAAAAGGAGTTTTATGTAATGGAAAACAGTTGGCAAATTGCTAAAATTGTGAGAAGTTTTTATAAAAGATATCTCATGGGAAACTAAATTTTGGACTTTTTCCAGTTCTATTCTTAAAACACAATAATGATGTTTTTCACAAATGGCTTCTCCAAGTGACAACACTGTACAATATTCATAATGTTTCTTTTCACATTTAAATATAAATGAAAATGCATATTGCAATGTAAGTTGTTATGCCATATTTACCATCTTCCTTAACTCCCTATTTTGTATTGCTTCTCTGATTTCTGAGGTATAGTGTGGGGCCGCTGACCTTTTATTGGCATGTTATACAACTTGGATAACATTCCCGTGCTTCTGGGAGTTTCATTAGGTTTCTGTACATTTTTCTAGCACATTGCCTATAACTAGACCTACTTTTATTCCTGTTCCTTAAAACCTATCAGAATGCAAATGAGAGAGATGCTATTATAGAAATAACATTACATGTGTTCCAGTTTTTAAGTAAATCATTAACCTTTAACACATTTTTAGTAAGAAAGTACAACACACTTTAATACTGTAGTTGTAAGTCACTGGAGCAGTAAACTGGACTTTGGTTTTCCATTTGAGAATTGGCATTCATATTGCACGTTTACCATATACTTGCCATGAAACGTGAAACATGCTTACTAATCTCTCAGCCTCACTTGCCATAAAATGTCAATAATGTCAGTACCTACCTTGCTGGCTAACTGTGGCTGTTAAATACAATGTTATTTGAAGACTAGTTTTCAAAACCCTGTAAAAATCTGAGTTCTGAATCCCCATATATACCTGCATATTTTTCTTTAATTGCAGGTCTTTTCTTGGCTTAGGCCTTGAATTACCATTCTTTCCTTCTGATAAATATAAACTCTTCAGAATCATTTCCTTATGGTTGATCCACCTAGTAGGCCCAAGTTTGAAATTTTTCCATTAGAACTAGCTACATCAAGCACCCTACTTCCTAAAGGATTTTATTATTAGGTGCATACTCTTCCATTTTAATGCAGTCTGGAACAGAAAAAATATAATTTTCAATCTTTTATGCTTAAAAGTCAAACTCTTCTTTTGTTTTCCCAGTACCTCCAATATAAACCCACAGATAATGAAATACAGAAAGATGGCCAGGGAACCCAACAAGAATAAGACAAGAATGGGGGAGTCTAAAGAAGATAGGACTCATATTCTCTAGATAGCTGGATAATTTAACATATATATATATATATATATATATATATATATATAATTATATATGAGCCTAGATATTCCAGTTGCTATTTTTCCAAGCTCTCGCCCAACATGTTCAGCCCAGCAAAGGGGGAAAGTCATAAAATTAGGACCAAGCCATTGACAGTGTTTTTAGGCTTCTCAAAAAAGGCATACCCCTTTTTTCTTTTTTATTTAAATTAAAAAAATCTTATTTTACAAACCAATCCCAGTTCCCTCTCCCTCCTGTCCTCCCATTACTGGTTTTTAGCTGTATTTAAAAGGTTTTTTGTTTACTTACTTTGCCTTCTACGACATCTACTAATTAATTACTTGTCTCACTTGGATATGAACTGTGAATTCATAAATCTCCACACAGAAGAAATTCATGTGTACAAAATATAAAAATGCACATATACAAATATGTAATAATATAAAATATAAACAAAAATATAAAAATATAAATATATGATATAAAAATAAACAACAACAAACTCTAACCCCAAATGCCCATAAGCAGTCTAGTACATGGATAAAATATTATGTGTTCATACAGTGGAATATTTAACAGCAGTCAAACCAGAGTGTCGAGTAACACTATCTATATAAATCAATCTTACCAGTACAATTTAAGCTTATAAAAAGTTCCTTAGGGCTCAGAGGTAGACTTGTTGCTTGGTGTTTATGAGGCCTTGAAATCGATCCCCATCACCACAAAAACATATTCCCTATGTTAAAGTTGTCACCAAAAAAGGAAGCATCAATTTAGAAAGTCACCTTGAACCTACACTAAAGACTAATACTGAAAAAAGTTCCAAAATAATAAATATAGCAGCCACTGTAAAAACTTAAAATCAAGTTTTTAAATCTTCATTTATGAAGACATATGAGAAAATTATAAAAGTAAAATTGATAGAATTATAAATACAAAGGATTCAAGATAAAGTTTGCCTTGGTAGGGGAGTTGTAAGGAGATGAAAGCTAAATACAAAAGGTGTTGACAAAAATCCCAGCTTTTGTTTTAGATGATTGATTCCCAGGTGTTTATTACATTTTTAAAAAACTAACTAAATAAATGCAGGCTACAAATAAGCCAGTGTAAATTGAGATCTCTAAATACAAAATATATCCCATGTTTTAAAGCACCCAAAGCAATATAAACTAATTAACATGTATCTACATTAATATGTATCTACATTAATAACATACTGAAATGAACGTATTTCATATATGGGGAAAAATTTTAAAATATGAAAACTAATTCCAACTGCGTGTGTGTGTGTGTGTGTGTGTGTGTGTGTGTGTGTGTGTGTGTGTGTGTGTGTGTTGTATACATACATGTGTATGCAGGTGTGCATGCCCAAGTGGAGGCAAGAGGACTTTGGGTTTTCTGTTCTGTCACATCCCCCCTTATTCCTTCCAAACAGGATCTCTTACTGAGCCAGAGCTAGAAAAGCAGCTAGCAAAGCCCCATCAATCTCCTTGTCTTCAGCTCTCTCACACAGTGTTTTGGGTACAAGCACACATAGCCACACACAGGTCCTCAGTCACATAAAATCTACAACTTTTGAAGATCAAAAGGATACCAAAATCTGACTGTCTGTGTACTTTTGATTTATTTACAAAATTATTTAAGTTACTATGAGGTACAATTAAATATTGTATTTAGACGTAGGTCTATTCCCAAAATATTTTATCATATGTGTGAAGATATTCCAAAATCAGAGGGGAAAAAAGGATTCAAAATGTGGAACTCTTCTAGTCCCTACCTATTTCAGATAAGGACTATGGAATCATTATAACAATTCTGTAACACTGCTCTTCATATGTATACTCAGATATTTTTTTGCTAAAATCTATTTAGTTTTTATTTGGATTGCTTAGTAACTATAATTTACTGTATTTTGGGCCTTCTGAAGCCTTAATTGAAATTTTTAATGAATACAACAGTAATATATGCTCTTTATAAAACAGAATTAAGCATTAGAGAAGTGTATAATATAACACAAGGAAACTAAAAGCACAGTCTCAGCTCCTAGACGCAGACAATATTAACAATTAAATGAGTTTACAGTCTTAGAATCTGAGTATTAAAGTTTTGCTCTTCTTTCTCACTTTATCTGATACTATAGAAGCAATGGAAGGCCGTGAGTCTATGTGTGGGTGAAGCAGAGAACTAAAGCAGTGGTTCCCACCTCTATTGTTCATTAGAGTTTAGATTTAATTTCCTGAACTAATCTTCTCCTTCCTCAGCAAAAGATGTACCATTTGGCTTGTATTTATGCTAAAAGCTACAGTGAATACAAATCAATGTTTCAAGATTTCTTTAATACCCTTTGGAAAAAAACAGAAACCCAGAGGCATGCTATAAAACCAGAACTAAAAATCACTGTTTCTGTGTATTGATCTCCAACCAAGTACCTGATCATTCCCCCAGTGGGTATGAAGGGAGCATAATCATTTGGAGACATCAGATGTATCCATTTCACCTTCAGTCATAGGCTTCTTTCTATTCTTAGAAATCTGCTTATCAGAGGTAGTTTATAAAGGAAAAAATCCAAAGTTAAGATGTGGATTGTGTGCTGGATCTTGACATTTTTCTTTCCAAAATGCCCAAAGCCCTATACAAAAGCCATTAACAGAGAAACCATGGAGATTACAGAAGCTATTTTCTTGTTCATGCTACTGACAAATTCAAAGATTTTGCATACTTTTCCTTGAGCAATGACCAAATAGTTTAATATTTTCCTTCATTTCTTTCCAACTAAGTTAATTCATCATTCAGCATCATATTCTTAGGAAACATAAAAAATGGATTTGCAATTTTTTAAACTAGTTTTATGAATATGGATGTTTTGGACTACATATGTCTGTGCACTATGTATGTACAGTGCCTACAGAAGCCAGAAGAAGGCATTGGAACCCCCGGAACTGGAGTTAGAAGGCAATGAGACTCCACGTGAATGCTGGGAATATAACCTGGATTCCTCCACAAGAGAAGCCAGTGATCTTAACCACTGAGCCATCTCCCCAGCCTCCAAAACAGATTTTTAATCATATGCTATATGATCCCAGTCCCAGCACTACTTGAGACCTAAAAGAAAACTAAATACAAAAACTCAGTTACTGCTATTCTAATGAGCTTCTCTTTCCTTTCCCTTTTAGAAAAATGGCACACTTGAACTAAGAATTCATAGCATGGCTTTTCTCTAACCTGACCTCATTTACTCAGCAATTCTAGTTTGTTTTTTGAAAACATGTTTGCCTCCTCCTTATCAGGAACAACTGCCAGTTATTAAGATAAATACAATGTCTACATCCAACTTCAAAGTAATAAAACACAGAGGCTAAGAAAATACTCATTCAAATTTCTGTCCATGAACTGTTTTACACAATCTTGCCTGAAGTTTTGGTTATTTGTTGTTATATTTGAGCCCATATAACAATGCTATGCTTGTTCAGAAATCACAAAAATGATAAGTTGGAACTAGACACCAAAAGATCACTTTACGATAGTTTTAAATATACTTGTCCTTCAGTGTAGTTTTATGATTTCAGTTTATTTTGCTGTATGAAAATTTATTTTCCTTATGGAGTGCCATGTGATCATATCTATTAAACAGGATGAATGTCACACAGAGCATTTGGGTAGAAACATAAAGAGAATGCAGATCTAATTCAGCCATTAATTGGCCGTGTTGCTTAGTTATATCAACCCTGACTAATGTCGTGGGCAGTAGAAGGAGATGGCCTAACTCAAGCCTAATAACCACAAGGGTATTACCAAGATCAATACATCAGAAATATATTGGATTATGTAGTACTTGCCTAGCACATTGGAGACCCTTTGCTCAACCGCTCAACCCCTATTCCTATCAAAAATGGGAAAATAAAAAATTTTCAGAGAGTGATTTATATATTAAACATTATGTACACATATGGTTCTTCAGATATGATTACATTCTCGGTTCCAGCATTCAAAAGAATATTCATTTCCTGTTCACTTCCTTCAGACTGTGAAGATATGGTCACGAGGTGCTCTGCCCTTGTCAGTATAGTTAGAAATGCTAGCCTTTATACAAAGATGTGTTTTATTTGAGAAAAAAATATTGTCTCACTTTATCTCTTGTAAAAATTAAAACCAAACATTTTGTTAAAATAACTAGATAAAATAGAAATGCTATATTACATGTGGTATGCACAAATTGAAATTTCTAGGCCCCTGAATAATACTTTGATTACTGATTATAATAAATATTGTGATAGCCATTTCCTTTTAGTCTTTTTAAATTGATTATTACATGTGCTATTGGACCCAGCATGATATTTGAGCCAATTAACATATCATCTCACCAATTTAACATTGTTATGGTGAGAGTGTTAAATGTCCATTTTAGCAACTTTGAAATATATATTACATTGTGGTCACTATATAATAACCGAAATGTGTTTCCCCACTATAACTAATTTTTTTAAAAAAATAACTTTTTGATTCATTTTTCATCTTTGTGGTGTGTGTGTGTGTGTGTGTGTGTGTGTGTGTGTGTGTGTGTGTGTGTTTGAGACAGTACAGGTGTGGAAATCAGGGGACAACTTGCAGGGAGTTGGTCTCTTCTCCCACCTTGTGGGTGTTGGAGATTGAACTCAGGTCCTCAAGTTTGGCAGAAAGTGTCTTTACCTGAGCCATGTTGCCAGCCGTATAACTGAAACTTTTATAGCCCTTGCTCAATATTGTCCCTTTTCCCGTGTCTTCCTCTTGGATCGAGAAAGTAACAGTCTACCTCTTGTAACCACCTTTTTCTCTGTGTTTTTTATGAATTCCACTGTTTTACACTCAGACCATACAGCATTTGCCTCTCTGTTCCTGGTCTGTGTCACTTAGCATAAACACACAAACACACACACACACACACACACACACACACACACACACACACACACACACACACACACACACACAATGTTGTTGTTGTTGTTAATGGCAGAATTGCCTTTAAAAAACTTACCCTTGGCCCATAGCAGTGACACTAGGACCTATCTCAGAGGCATGAATTGGCTTTTTTGGAGCCCACTCCTATGGTGGGATACTTTGCTCAACCTTGATGCGGGGCTGCAGGGGAGACGGGGTGGGGCTTGATCCTGTCTCAACTTGATATGCCAAACTTTGTTGATTCCTATGGGAGGCCTTACCCCCTCTGAGGAGTGGGTGGCCGTGGGATGGGAAAGGTGGGGGAAGGGGAGGGAGGGGGAACTGGGGTTGGTATGAATGAATTTTTAAATAAAAAACTTACCCTTGTTTTTAGAGGTATTTATTTAAGTTAATGTATATACTGTTTAGCCTGCACTATATGTGGGTGCCACATGCATGCCCAGTACTCACAAAAGTCAGAAAAGTGCATCAGATCCTCCTGGAACTGGATTAATGAATGGCTGTGAACCATCATATGGGTGCTGGGAAACCAGCCCAGGTCCTCTGCAAGAGCAAAAAGTGCTCTTAACAACTGAGACATTTCTTCAGTCCCCAGAATTTCCTTTTTAAAGTTGTATAGTTTCAGTTTCTCTCTGTCTTTCTGTCTCTGCCTCTCTCCTGCCCACCACTCTGTTTGTGTCTGTGTCTGTGTGTCTGTGTGTATGCAAAAAGTTTGCTTCATTCATTTTAAAACTACTTCTTGACAGTTTTGTACATAATATTAATACATTCAGATTGTACTTATCCCACCACCACCACCCCATGAATTCCCCTCCCATTTTCATGTCTTTTTGTTTTGTGAGCTACTGAGTTTAACTAGGGTTTCTTGCATCAGTATGGATGTGGAGCTAACCAATGGAGCATGGGCTACTCACTGAAGACAATAACTCTCCCTGCCCTTGCAGCCCCCAACTGGCAATAGCTTCCCAGGGAGAGTCAGGAAACCAGGATCCCTTCCCCATCCATGGCTGAAATCAATTCATCTATCAGTTGACTGACAGTCATATTGTTTCCAGCCCTTGGCTATTATGACTAATGTTGTAATGAGCATGAATATGCAGATATCTATTTAGCATAGCGGATCTGTAACCGGAAGTAGAATACTTAGGACATACAGTAATTCTATTTGTAGTTTTGATTTTTTTTTGAGAAGCCTCCATACCATTTTCCAAAATGTCTATACTAATTTATATTCTTACTAACATCATGCAAGGGTTCAACTTTTTCTCATTTATCATTTTTATAAGAGTCACCCTACAGGAGTAAGATGATACCTGGTTGTAGTTTTATTTTCATTGTCTTCATAATTATAGATACTGAATTTTTTTCATATGCCTGTTATCCACTTGTAGCTTTCTTTTCAGAAATATTTATTCAAATTCTTTTTCCCACTTTTAAATGGATTGTTTTTTCTTGATATTGAGTTGTTAGAGTTCCTTATATATTCTGGACACTGACCCCTTACCAGGTATATGGTAGGTTGTTCCTTTTCTCTATTGTTTCCCTTGATGTGAAAAGCTTCTTAGTTTTATGCAATTACAATTGTTTTTTTTTTTTGCTTTTGTTTTACTTGTTCCCATCTTTTTTACTATAGCCATCCTCATAGATGCGAAATAAATCTCACTGTAGCTTTATTCTTAGTTTGTTGATTGTATTGTGTTGCTGAGGATTGAAGCACAGGGTCTTGTTGGAGCTAGGTAAGCACCCTACCTCTTAGACACATCCATAGCTTCATTGTAGTTTTGGTTTACTTTCCCCAGTAACTAATTATACAAAGCACTGTTGACCAATTGCACATTGTCTTTAGAGAAATATAAAGATAATATACAATTAATTATAAATTAATTACAAATAAATATGAATGAGACTGTTTGCCTCATTTTCTTTTTTATAGCTTTTTTGGAGATTTTTTATTAATTTAATTTTACATTTCAATCCCAGTTTCCCCTCCCTCCTCTCCTCCCACTACTCCCTCTTTCCCCGACCCCACCTCCCATCTGCTCCTCAGAGAGGGGACTCATTTTCAAATGAGTTGTTATTGTTTCTGTGGTGACATAAAGTCTAGGGTGTGTTTTTCACTGTATGAGTTGACGTTCAGTCATAACTCAAGTGGCTGTATGATTTTGTGATGATTTTATAGCTCTGTTGCTTCTTGAAAAATGCTAGTCTAGCTTTGCCATCATCCTTTCTATTTTGTTGGACTCCCTATGGAACTAGATAGTCTGAACTTGAAACAAGAAGTCAATATTTCATCTCCCTGACACTTCTATGAGGACCATTTCTTTCTCTTACATTTAACAGAGATGAAACAATATTATAGTCATAGAGGTATATCTGTGCTTTAACAGCTAACCAGCATATATATGGCCTCTTCAATAATTTATTAAATTCCAAGTTTAGGAGTGTAACTCAGTGGCACAATGCTTGCCTATTGTTCCTGAGACCTTGAGATCCATCTCCAGTACTGCCAAACAAGAATTGATTGAATTTTGCCTGTATTCTTTGTTATGATGTTAGCTGTTAGGACCTAGCAACCTGTACTTTTTCTAAACTGCTTAGTTACAGAATGCCTCAGTAAAAGAATTTGTCTGAACTTATTGCTACAAGATACCAAATTTCTGCCAGAACAAAATTACATTTAAATCAAAAACCTTACATAACCTCTAGGATTTCTTTTAGTACAAAATTATATTGCTTTTTAGTAAAGTTAACATTATTTTAAAAAACTATTTGACATATCTAATTGATTTATTCTTCATTCATTAAGCCAAAGGCTGTAATAAAGCCCTCAGAATATGTTCCAATAATAACATTTCTACTGTATTCCAGGCACTGTGGCAGGTACTCTAATCCTCACATCATCTGGCACACAAAGAAAAGTATTCTCTCCTTTTACATATAAACTCAGACAACAACTTTATATGTTAAGTCATTTGAACAGAGGTGAAAAGTAGTGAGAAATGGTACAAAGATAATCTTGTATTATTTACCTACTCTGGGAAGGTGTTCATTTTGCCTTTTTGATGACTTCAGTCATGATCTCAGCATTGAAGTCTTAGTGTTGACCTTCTGTTGCCTGAGTCATGAGTAGGCTGGTCTTTCTTTGCAGCTACTTGGCTGGAAGCTTTATGTTTGGTTTTGGTTTTGGTTTTGGTTTTTTCGAGACAGGGTTTCTCTGTGGCTTTGGTGGCTGCCCTGGAACTAGCTCTTGTAGACCAGGCTGGTCTCGAATTTACAGAGATCAGCCTGCCTCTGCCTCCCGAGTGCTGGGATTAAAGGCATGTGCCACCAACGCCTAGCTGTATTTTTTTATTTTTTTGTTTTTGTTTTTGAGACAGGTTGTTATGTCACTGAAGCTGGCTGCAAACTCACTCAGTAGCTGAGAATAACCTTGAACTTTGGATCCTGACTAGGAGCCTTTATCCGTAAGCATTCCACTGGAGTGATAGGACACAAGATCACTTTACTGGCTCTTAGTACAAGCAACTTAAAGTGAAATTTTTACTTGGAGTTTAGAACTAGTTAGAGTCAGAACCAAGACTCATCCCTAACTGTCCTCTTGGTGGTATCCTTCTCCCTGTATCTCCTTTAGATTAGTCTGATTAGGACTTTGGATAGTATTGGCAATGGTGTATAATATCATCACAGTATGACAAAGTTGGGTCTCAGTTACTCTATTCTTAAAATAGAAAACAAACTTTACTACAGAAACAAACTAAACTATGCTATAGGCTAGGGGAGAAGTAAGCAATTGATACTTAGTTTGCATCATAACTTTCAGTTTTTATTTTTTTCTTGCTTTGTATAATTTGGACTTCTGTTCTGGAGAAACCTATAATAACTAATCATAACTATCAAGATGAGTTGATTATAGAATTTTTTCATTTCATTTCTCTTGCTATGATAAAACATTCTGACCAAAAGCAACTGAGGAGAGGACAGATTTATTTTGGCTTACAATTCTATGATACATTCTGTCATTTTGGGGGAAGTCAAGTCAGAAACTCAAGCAGCTGGTCACATGACATTCACAGTAGAGAGCAGAAAAAAATTGGATGCACCCATGCTGCCTTCACTCTTCTGCAGTTCAGGGCCCAGCTTAGGAATTACTGTGGCTCCCATTGGCCTAAGTTTATACATCAATTAACAACCAAGACAATCACCCACAGACATGCCTACAGGCCAACCTGATCTGGATAATTCTGCATTAAGACTATGTTCTCAGGTAATTCTAGGTTGTGGTAAGTTGGCACTTAAACTCACCCACACACCATTTTTCTCTCATTCACATGATTTATATCTTTTTATCCCCAAAACTATAACATACATAACTTCAGCCTGCAAGTTGAAGGTCTGAGAGAAACAGAAAATAGCTATTACATGGTCAAGTGGGAGAAGCATTCATTGAATACAAACTTAATTAGTTGAGGTCAGTCAGTCTCTGGAAGCTTTTTCACACTTGTGTATCACCTTTGTGCCCTCACTGTGAGTGCTTCATGTCATTGAGTACTTACAACAATCCTGTGAAGTCATTATCACTCTCATTTACAGATGAGCAAACTATGGGTCAGAAAGATTAAGTAATTTTTACAAGGCTGTACAACTAGTTAGTGGCAGATGCAGACCCAAAGTCGTTTTATTCTAAAGCTCTTTCAATTATCCTGCCTCCAAATGACTTGGCATAGTCATACACATGCTCCCCCCCTCCTCCTCCTTGTAATACAATGTTATAATCAGCCTGGTGCTAGTGATGGAGAATCATTTGAAGTAAATGATCTGATGGGTAAGGGAGGAATTAAGGACCAGAAAATGTTATCTAAAATGAGGATTGTGGGGGAAAACTTGAGTTTCTCTCCTGAAAACATTGACATCATATAGTTTATACAAAGAATCCCAAGTAGTAAAAGTCACTAGTATAAGACTGAGGTAGAGCTCAGTGGCACAGTACTTGCCTGGCATGAGTGGAGCCTTGGATTACATTCTGAGCATTGCAAATACGAAACAATCTCTAGTACTTAGAGCTGAGAGTGTGTTTCTGTGAGGAGTATATTCTTGCTTTTACTTTTGAGCCTTAGAGAACATTACTATTGCAAACTCCAATAGGACCCTGCTCCCAACGATGTTAACTTCTACTCGACAGTAATTGTGAATGCCAAAACTTGTTTTAGACACAAGGAGCCGAAGTTTCCTGTTACTTAATTTTTTTCCCCAAGAAAAACAAAGAGTTTTACAAGCCTACAAAGGAGTATTGTGTAGAAAAAGAGCTTGGCTCATACCAAAAATGATCAGTTTAACATTCACAAACTTTCTAGTGCATGCCTTTCTGTAAGTCTAGTAAATTTCCATCTCTGTGAATTTCCTTAGACACTCTTCCTTAAATCATTACTACTATCACAAATAACTTTAGAAGTTCCCAAAAATCCATTCTGAGGGTGTTTTTTTTCTGTTTCATTTAAATGACAAACAAGCTTCTTTTACATGTCAAACTCAGTTCCCTCTTTCTCCCCTCCTCCCCTACCCCCCACCTATCCCCTATTCCAACCCATTTCTGCTCACCAGGGAGTGTGGGGTGTTCCATGGGGAATATCCAAATTCTGTCATCATTTGCAGCAAGGTCTAGGCCCTCCCCAGCATGTCTAGTCTGAAAGAGTATCCCTCTATGTGGAGAGGGCTCCCAAAGTTCATTTGTGTACTAGGGGTAAATACTGATCCACTACCAGTAACCCCATAGATTGTCCAGACCTCGAAACTGACTTCTACCTTCAGGGGGTCTGGAAGTGTCCGATGCACGTTTTCCAGCTATCAGTCTGGGGTCCATGAGCAACCCCTTGTTCAGGTCAGCTGTTTCTGTGGGTTTCTCCAGCCTGGTCTTGACCACATTGCTCATCACTCCTCCCTCTCTGCAACTGGATTCCAGAGTTTAGCTCAGTGTTTAGCTGTGCCTGTGTCTGCTTCCATCAGCTACTGGATGAAGACTCTAGGATGGGATATAAGGTAGCCATCAATCTCATTATCAGAGAAGGGCATTTAAGGTAGCCTCTCAACTATTGCTCAGATTGTTAGTTGGGGTCCACATTGTAAATCTCTGAATATTTCCCTAGTGCCAGAATTCTCTTTAAAACTATAATGGCTGCCTCTGTGGTGGTACCTCTTATCTTGCTCTCCTCTATTCTTCCCCTGACTAGTTCTTCCTGTTCCCTCATGTCCTCCGTTCCCCTCCTCTTCTCCTGTTACGATAAATATTTCTGCCAAAAGCTGCCTGAGCCCCACCGCCACGTGTGTGCTTTACGCCAGCCGCCTGCCCGAGTTAGTCCCAAATGAATACACAGAAACTTGTATTAGGTTCAATGCTGCTTGGCCAATGACTAGGATTCTCATCTGCTAGCTCAGTCTCAATTATCATACATATATTTTATAAGACTTATCTTATCGGACGCCTTATTGATGTCCCTCCTTGCTGGTGGGTCACATCCTGCCGCTGGAGGAGGGGAACGGAAAAAAGGACCTTCCTGGTTCTCCTTCGCTTAAATATGAGTCTCCTTGCTATGTCACTTCCTGCCTGGATCAGCACTTCTCTACTACATTTCCCAGAATCCTCTTTGACTCCTAGTCCTGTCTACTTGCTGTCTCATAGGCCAAACAGTATTTTATTTAACAATCAGTAAGATAAACATACACAGTACATTCCCCATCATTCTTCACTTCTCTTTCTTCTAACTTCCTCTCCCCTCTCCCCATGCTCCCAATTTTCTCAGGAGATCTTGTCCCTTACCCCTTCTCTGGTGGACCATGCATGTCTCTCTTAGGGTCCTCCTTGTTTCTTAGTTTCTCTGGCAATGTGAATTGTAGGCTGCTACTTCTTTGCTCTAGATCTAAAATCCATATATGAGTGAGTACATACCATTTTTGTCTTTTTGCGACTGGGTTACCTCACTCAGGATGGATTCTTCTAGTGCCATCCATTTGCCTGCGAATTTCAAGATGCCATTGTTTGTTTGTTTTCTGCTCAGTACTCCATTGTGTAAATGTACCACATTTTCTTTATCCATTCTTCAGTTGAGGGGCATCTAGGTTGCTTCCACGTTCTGGCTATTACAAATAATGCTACTATGAACATGGTTGAACAGATGTCCTTGTTATATAAATGTGCTTCTTTTGGGTATATGCCTAAGAGTTAAATTGTTGGGTCTCATGGTAGATTGATTCCCATTTTCCTGAGGAACCACCATACTGATTTCCAAAGTGGCTGTACGATTTGGCGCTCCCACCAGAGGTGGAGGAGTGATCCCCTTTCTCCACATCCTCTCCAGCATGAACTGTCATTGGTGATTTTTATTTTAGCCATTCTGACAGGAGTAAGATGGTATCTCAGAGTTGTTTTGATTTACATTTCCCGGATGACTAAGGATGTTGAACACTTTCTCATGTGTCTTTCAGCCATTTTAGATTCCTCTATTGAGAATACTCTATTTAGTTCTATACCCCAATTTTTAATTGGAATATTTGATATTTTGGAGACTAGCTTCTTGAGTTCTTTGTATATTTTGGAAATCAGCCCTCTGTCAGATGTGGGGTTGGTGAATATCTTTTCCCAATCGGTGGGCTGTCATTTTGTCTTATTGACTGTGTCCTTTGCCTTGCAGAAGCTTTTCACTTTCAGGAGGTCCCGTTTATTAATTGTAGATCTCAGTGTCTGTGCTACTGGTGTTATATTCAGGAAGCAGTCTCCTGTACCAATTCATTCGAGAGTACCACCTACCTTCTCTTCTAAGTGGTTCAGTGTGGCTGGATTTATGTTGAGGTCTTTGATCCATTTGGACTTAAGTTTTGTGCATGGTGATAGACTTTGATCTATATACAGTCTTCTACCAGCAATCATCCAATTATGCTTGCACCATTTGTTGGAGATGCTTTCTTTATTCCATTGTATAATTTTAGCTTCTTTGTCAAAAATCAGGTGTTCGTAGGTGTGTGAGTTAATATCAGGGTTTTCAATTCGATTCCATTGGTCTACCTCTCTATTTCTGTGCCAATACCAAGCTGTTTTCAAGACTATAGCTCTATAATACAGCTTGAAGTCAGGGATGGTGATGCCTCTGGAAGTTCCTTTATTGTACAGAGTTGTTTTGGCTATCCTGGGTCTTTTGTTTTTCCATATAAAGTTGAGAATTGTTCTTTCAAGGTCTGTGAAGAATTGTGGTGGAATTTGGATGGTGACTGCACTGAATCTGTAGATTGCTTTTAGCAAGATTGCTGTTTTTACTATGTTGATCCTACCTATCCAAGAACATGGGAGATACTTTCATTTTCTGGTATCTTCTTTAATTTCTTTCTTTAAAAACTCAAAATTCTTATAATACAGGACTTTCACTTTTTTGGTTGGCATTACCCCAAGGTATTTTATGTTGTTTGTGGCAATTGTAAAGGGTGATGTTTCTCTGATTTCTCTCTCAGCACATTTATCATCCATATATAGTAGGGCTACTGATTTTTTTTGAGTTAATCTTGTATCCTGCCACTTCGCTGAAGGTGTTTATCCCCTGTAGGATTTCCCTGGTAGAGTTTTTTGGGTCACTTATGTAGAATATCATGTCATCTGCAAATAGTGAGGGTTTGACTTCTTCCAACCAATTTGTATCCCCTTGATCTCTTTTTCTTGTCTTATTGCTCTAGCTAGAACTTCAAGTACAATATTGAAGAGATATGGAGAGAGTGGACGGCCTTGTCTTGTTCCTGATTTTAGAGGAATATCTTTGAGTTTCTCTCCATTTAGTTTGATGTTGGCTGTTGGTTTGCTGTATATTGCCTTTATTATGTTTAAGTATGTTCCTGTTATTCCTGATTTCTCCAAGACCTTTATCACGACTGGATGTTAGATTTTGTCAAAGGCTTTTTCAGCATCTAATGAGATGATCATGTGGTTTTCCTTTTTCAGTTGGTTTATATGATGGATTACATTGATGGATTTTCGTATGTTGAACCATCCTTGCATCCCTTGGATGAAGCCTACTTGGTCATGGTGGATGATTTTTCTGATGTGTTCTTGGATTCCATTTGCCAGTATTTTATTGAGTATTTTTGCATCAATGTTCATGAGGGATATTGGTCTATAGTTGTCTTTCTTGTTGTGTCTTTGTGTTGCTTGGGTACCAAGGTAATTATAGCCTCATAAAAAGAGTTTGACAATGTCCCTTTTGCTTATATTGTGTGGAACAATTTGAGGAGTATTGGTATTAGCTCTTTTGCTATGTCCACCATTTCATTTCTGATTTGATTAATTTGCATGTTCACTCTGCCATTTGATAAGTTTGGATAAAGGTTTGTCTATCTTGTTGATTTTCTCAAAGAACCAACTCTTCGTTACATTGATTTTTGTATTGTTTTCCTAGTTTCTACTTTATTGATGTCAGCCCTCAATTTGATTATTTCCTGGTGTCTACTCCTCCAGGGTATGTTAGATTATTTGTGTTCTAAATCTTTCAATAGTGCTGTTAATTCTCTAATGTGACTATTCTCCAGTTTCTTCGTGTGGGCACTTAGTGCTGTGAACTTTCCTCTTAGCACTGCTTTCAAAGTGTCCCATAAGTTTGGGTATGTTGTATCTTCATTCTCATTGAAATCTAGGAAATCTTTAATTTCTTTTTTTATTTCTTCCTCAACCCAGGAATGGTACAATTGGGCTTTATTCAACTTCCATGAGTTTGTAGGTTTTCTGTAATGTGTGCTGTTGAATTCTAACTTTAAAGCATAGTGGTCTGATAAGATACAGGAGGTTATTTTAATTTTTTTGTACCTGTTGAGGTTTGCTATGTTGCCAAGTATGTGGTCAATTTTAGAGGTTTCAAGTGGCACTGAGAAGAAGGTACATTCTTTTGTATTTGGATGGAATGTTCTATAGATGTCTGTTAAATCAAATTGGGACATAACTTCTATTAGTTCCTTTGTTTCTTTGTTAAGTTTCGGTCTGGTGATCCTGTCTAGTGGTGAGAGTCTAGTGGTGTGTTGAAGTCTCCCACTATGAGTGTGTGAGGTTTTATGTGTGATTTTGAGTTTTAGTAATGTTTCTTTTATGAACATGGATGCCTTTGTATTTGGGGCATAGTTGTTCAGAATTGAGACTTCATCTTGAAGGATTTCTCCTGTGATGAATATGAAATGACCTCCTTCATCACTTTTGATTGATTTTAGTTCAAAGTCTAATTTGTTAGATATTAGGATTGCTACCCCAGCATCTTTCTTGGGTCCATTTGATTCAAAAATCGTTTCCCAACCCTTAACTCTGAGGTACCGTCTGTCTTTGAAGTTGAGGTGTGTTTCTTGTATACAGTAGAAGCATTAATTCTGTTCTTGTATCTATTCTGCTAGCCTGTGCCTTTTTATAGGTGAGTTAAGACCATTAATACTGAGAAATATTAATGACCATTGGTTGTTCATTCTTGTTTGTTTTGGATTTGGTGGTGGTGGTGGAATTGTGTGTTGATTTCCACCCCATTTTTCTTTTGGTTGTTGGTAAAGTGGGATTATCTATTGCCTATGTTTTTCTGGTTGTAGTTAACTTTCTTGAGTTGGAATTTCCCTTCCAGAACTTTCTGTAGGCCTGGACTGGTGGATATGTATTGTTTAAATCTGGTTTTGTCATGGAATATCTTGTTGTTTCCATCTATATTGATTGAAAGCTTTACTGGTTAGAGTAGTCTGGGCTGGCATCCATGGTCTCCCAGAGTTGGTAGAATATCTATCCACGTCCTTCTGGCTTTCAGTGTTTCCCTGGAAAATTCAGGTTTAATTCTGATAGGTTTGCGTTTATATGTTACTTGACCTTTTTTCTTTACTGCTCTTAATATTCTTTCTTTATTCTTTATGTTTGGGGAGTTGATTATTATGTGGCAAGAAGACTTTTTTTTTGGTCCACTCTCTTTAGAGTTCTGAAGGCTTCTTGTACTTTCACTGGCATGTCTTTCTTTAGGTTGGGAAAATTTTCTTCTATGATTTTGTTGAATATGTTTTCTGCACCTTTGAGTTGGGTTTCTTCACCTTCTTCTATACCTGTTATACTTAGGTTTGGTCTTTTCATGGTGTCCCATATTTCCTGGATATTTTGTGCTAGGGATTTGTTGGACTTAAGATTTTCTTTGGTCGATTACTCTATTTCTCCTAGTGTATCTTCAACTCCTGAGATTCTCTCTTCCATCTGTTGTATTCTGTTGGTTATGCTTGTATCTGTAGTTCCTGATTGTTTACCCAGCTTTTCTATTTCCAGAATTCCCATGGATTGTGCTTTATTGTCTCTATTTCAGTTTTTAGGTCTTGAACTTTTTCCTTGAGAGATTTGTTGATTTCTTGTATTGTTTGGTTTTATTTTTCTTCCATTTCTTTAAGGTATTTTTTCTTATCCTCTTTGAGGTCCTCTATCATTTTCATGAAGATGTTTTTAAGGTCATTCTCTTCTGCTTCATCTGAGTTGTGATGTTCAGGTCTTGCTGGTGTAGAGTTTCTAGATTCCGGTGGTGTCATATTGGTTTTTCTGTTGTTGAATATGTTTTTATATTGTCTTCTTCCCATCCCTTCTTCTGGTGGGTGTAGAAGGAGTCTCTTCCTTTCCTGGTAGGTATGGCAGCAGGGTTCTCTTTCTGGTGGGTGCAAACAGGTCCAATACTCTGATGTCTCTCCTCTTCCTGTGAATGGAGGCAGGACTGGTAACCAGGGCCTTGGCAGTCTCTGGGTGGGCTGGATCCCGCTGGGATAGGATCTGCTGTGAGCAGTCCCCAGGCCTCGGGTGTCCCAGAGCAGAGCAGAGGAAGGCAGGCCGGAAACAGGCCCAAGTTCACCTAGTCCCGTGGGAGGAGGAAGGGACTGGGCCCTTGCATTTTCTGGGTGGTCTGGATCCTGCTGAATTAGGATGCACAGGAAGCAGTCCCAGGCCTCAGATGTCCCCGAGCAGGGCAGAGGAAGGCTAGCCAGAAACAGGTCCAAGCCTACCTAGTCCTGTGGATCTCTGAGGGTGTTTTGTTCTCTGCTGAAGTTTTTCTTAAAAGATGAAGGTAATAAGCATGTTCAGCTTTAAATTAATGGGACCTCTGTACCACATTACCTTTCCAATGCTTAGGAGTCATCATGGAAGGGGGTGGTGAAAAAATGTCAGAGCCCGAGGCAGTGGATGACTATAGGGAAACAGTATTGTGTAGACATGAAAGGCAGTTGCACACATGAGCTCACAGCAGCTGTGATTGCCTGCACAAGATCAAGCCAGCCAAATTCTAGCACATATGGTGGAGGGGATCCTGAAGTCCCACCCCTAGCTGAGGGTATATTGGCAGTTGAAAGCTGCTAGGAACAGGAGAGTCAGTTTTCTTCAGTAATGAGGCTCTTGGTAGGTTGCTCACACTGCAGCGGATGGTCCCACCCCCATGCACATACTGGCAGCACTGAGTGGACTAGTGGGTTTCCAAACAGAAAGCACATGAAGTTAGGAGAGAAAAGTGGTAGAAGAAATAGGGAAAGAGTTGTAGGGGAAGAAATTTAGGGTGGGTTTGATCAAAACACAAGCATTTATGGGATTATCAAAGAGTAGAAAATAATTAAAAATAAATACAGTACTCTAGATACATTGCAAAAGCAAGGTTGAATGGTAGAAGAAGAAAGCAGACTGCATTGGAACTTGAGAAACAATGCAAATGTAGGCTTCCTGGGTTTCATCTTTCCTTCCATACAGCTCACATACATCTGTACAGAATCCCCCAATCCATAACTTCCAACAGGCACAGGTGAAAAACTTCCTAGAAAAACCCACCCCTATATCCAAAGGCAAGTAGTTAAGGGTAACATTACAAAAGAAAAGTTTTGGGCAATATCTGTCCTACTCAAGCCAAAAACAAATAAGAAAAATGTATTTTTCCCACTGCTCTGCAGTTTCAGTGAGGCATATTCAGAAGTTAATCTTCTACACCACTTCTTTCTTCTGCAAGGACAGAAGCTTGTTTCTCTTCCACTGCAGGAGTACCACTAGCACATGTGAGTAGGCAGCTGATCTTTTCTCACTGTCTGACAGAAGCAGACAGAACGCCTATTCTGCTACCATACTGTCTTATCTTGATCTAGTAGTGAACTATTTCACCATTTCCATTTCCACCAAGCAGCAAGGCAAGTCAAGTTGCCACTATACTTCCCAACACTATCTTCATGTCAGTAAGTTCTGATGGGAGCAGGTACTGAGTTTCTACTCTTACCCAGCATCTGAAAGACTAAACTAAGCTTGCTGCTTTTCCCTACTCCTAGTGTCAAAAATGCCCAGTGATTAGTTGAAGCTCCATACCAATTAGCAAAAAAAAAGAGGTAGCATGAAATAGGACTATCCAGAACTCCTATAGCCTCAGCTCTGGTGTCAGAAATGCCCACTGGAGATCTTAGCCATCTCAGTGAGACTTAAGGTGGTAAAAGGTAGAACTACTTACCATTCTTCTTTCCCCATATCCTAGTATCACCAAAGCTTAGCAGGGAGCTGAGCTGACACCCTCATTTCAGAGGCTGCAGAAGCTTCGTGGGTTATTCTTCTGATTTCTGATTTCATTTGCATAGTGCCAGCATGGTCAGGAGTGGCTGAACTTATACTTAATCCATTTGTGACAAGGAGGCACAACTCAGGGACAATAAAGCACAAGTGTCTGGCCATGCTACATATATGGACTACCTGATTTTAAAAGATTTCAGTAAGATCCAGAGCCTCATAATATAGTATCTAAAAGTTCAGTTTATAGTTTTAAAAATTACTCTCCAATCAGATTTTGTCTCACAAGAGTATATAAAAAATACCCATAATAAAGTGATTCCATAAACAATAAAATATTCTCTTGAAACAAAGATATACAAAATCTCAGCAAAGAAATATAAATTATCAAAATAGGAAATTTAAATTCTAAAACTGAAATTCAAAAATCTCAGTTGATAGACTGTCATAAACTAGAGACAACAGAAGATGGAATCAGTGATCTTAAAGGTAGATCAGTAAAAATTGTTCAATCTGAACAACAGAAAGAAAATAAATTTAAAAACTGAATAGAGTCTGTGATGGTTTGAATAAAAATGCCCCCATGAGTGCATACATTTGAATACTTAGTCACTAGGAGTGACACTGTTTGGAAGGATTGGAAGGATTAGGAGGTATGGCCTTGTTGGAGTAGGTTTGATCTTGTTGGAGTAAGTGTTACTAGGGATGGGTTTTGAAGTTTCAAAAGCCCATAACAGGTCCAGTATCTGTCTGTCTATCTCTCGCTTCTGTTCAACTCTCTCTCTCTCTCTCTCTCTCTCTCTCTCTCTCTCTCTCTCTCTCTCTCTCTCTCTCTCTCTCTCTCTCCCTATGGATCAGGATGTAGAACTCTTAGCTACTTCTGCATGCCACCTATGATAATGTTTATCCTCTGAAACTCTAAGAGAGCCCCCAATTAAATGCTTTGTCATGGTGTCTCCTCATAAGAATGGAGTAGTGACTAAGAATGAGCCTCAGGAAACTAAAGGATCAATAGATTGTGATAAGTTATATATGCTAATACCCAGGGCAACCACTAATGACATCTAAGAAAAACATACTGGGTGAAATGTCTTTTTAAAAGTTATAAACACTCTGGGAAATCCCACCCCTGGGTCTGCTGGCAGACTGAATCGGTCCCTGAAGATCCAGGGACCCTGACTCTACTGAGATCACTGAGCTACTCCGACCCCAAGCAGTGCAGAGTGCAGAGAGTGCAGAGGTGAGCTGCTTCGGCCCCTAACTTGGGCCCAACTTTCGACTGCCCACTCTAGGAACTCCTGCCCAGGGGTCTGCAGGCAGGTCAACTCGGCCCCTGAGGACCAAGCAACCCAGCGTCTGCTGACATCTCTGCGCAAGTCCTGCTCTCACCCACCTGGAAAGCGAGTGCCTCAGACCTGCCTGCACCCAGCTTGAGACCCATCAGAGTATTGGAGCCAATTGCACCCACCTGAAGAGAACCCTGGACCCATATACACAAGGAAAGGAAGAGGCACCACCTGCACCCACTGGAAGAAGAGATGGGAAGACGACAATACAAGAACACATCCAACAACAGGAAAACGAATATGACACCACCAGAGTCTAGGAGTTTATATGTTTAGACATGTTGATGTCGCCCTGAATTATGCTCATAGTCAAAACACTACTGTAGAAGCAATTATGATTTTTAAGGTTCTCTTTGGAAAAGTCAAGAAAATTCAGCCTGCTGTGGATAAAAGCAAGGTGTCTTTGGATCCTTCTCCTAACTGTGATTGCCATATGTCAAGAAATATGCCTTCTCTGAAAGATACCATTGAGCTACAAGCCTACAATTTGATGGTATACTTCTAGGAATATGATGTCTTTTCAAGACCAATAGATAGACCTAGACAGTGTCTTCCATATGCAATAGTAATGGTAAAATTTAATGGTCAAAAGACAGGTAATGGACAACTTAGGATACCACTGAGATTCCCCTCCACAGGATTTCCTAAGAGGCTTGAAAAAGCATGTTCTCTGAGTAACTGTACAGTTGCAAAAAGAATTGGAAAAGGAAAAGATGCTACAGTCATCTTCGAGCACTTCAGGAAACCTGTAGATCTGTTTAGTCAGGAAAATTGTCCGTGCAAAGCACTAACTTCAGAGATGAGTTCTTCCAGCTTGGAATCTTCTAGTTCTCATGGAAGTGTGCAGAAGGGAAACAATTGTGTGTTTGACGCATACAGCAGACAGACAGATAATTTATCAGAAGTTACGGATGCTTCTCAAGTGCACACACACAATTCAGCTCTTTCTTTGATGCCCACTGATAACACGGCAAGTGGCAATGGTGACCTGTTCAGTGTGACATATCTCAGAAGTATTTTAAGTAGTATTTCTGCTGCCCTTCCCTCTCAGAGCAGTACTGGCTCAAGTACAGTTATCACTTCAAAACTTATTAAGAACCCAAGACTGATGAAGAGAGAACAAAGCATGAGGAAACAAAATAATGCTGCCAGTTTAAGTGATGCTTTGCCATTTGATAAGAGTAATTCAGAAATAAAGTTGACATGTATGCCAAAAAAGAAACATTATTAAAACTCAAATCACAGATAAGACCTCACACAGTTGTACTGGGAGACTTCAACACCCCACTCTCACCACTAGACAGGACCACCAGACAGAAACTTAACAAGGAGACAAAGGAACTAACAGAAGTTATGATCCAATTGGGATTAACAGACATCTATAGAACTTTCCATCCAAACACAAAAGAATATAACTTCTTTTCAGCATCACATGGAACCTTCTCAAAAATCCACCACATACTCAGCAACATAGCAACCCTCAACAGGTACAAAAAAATGGAATAACCCCCTGTGTCTTATCAGACCAGCATAATTCTTCACAGACCTTGAAAGAACAATTTTCATCTTTATATGGAAAAACAAAAGATGCAGGATAGCCAAAACAACCCTGTACAATAAAAGAACTTCCAGAGGCATCACCATCCTGATTTCAAGCTCTATTATAGAGCTATAGTCCTGAAAACAGCATGGTATTGGCAAAAAATAGACAGGTAAACGAATGGAATCCAGTTGAAAACCCTGATATTAACCCGCACACCTATGAACTCCTGATTTTTGACAAAGAAGCCAAAGCTATACAATAGAATAAAGAAAGCATCTTCAACAAATGGTGCTGGCATAACTGGATGCTGGCATGTAGAAGACTGCAGATAGATCCATATCTATCGCCATGCACAAAACTTAAGTCCAAATGGATCTAAGACCTCAACATAAACCAAGACACACTGAACTTATTAGAAGAGAAAGTAGGAAATACCCTTAAACGAATTCATACAGGAGACTGCTTCCTGAACATAACACCAGTAGCACAGACATTGAGATCCACAATTAATAAATGGGACTTCCTGAAACTGAGAAACTTCTGTAAGGCAAAGGACACAGTCAACAAAACAAAATGACAGCCCATGGATTGGGAAAAGATATTAACCAACCCCACATCCGAAAGAGGGCTGATCGGCAATATTTACATAGAACTCAAAAAGCTAGTCCCCAAAACATCAAATAATCCAATTAAAAATTGGGGTACAGAACTAAATAGACAATTCTCAATAGAGGAATCTAAAATGGCTGAAAGACACCTACGAAAGTTTTCAACATCCTTAGCCATCAAGGAAATGCAAATCAAAACTATTCTGAGATACCATCTTACACCTGTCAGAATGGCTAAAATTAAAAACACCAATGACAGTTTATGCTGGAGAGCATGTAGAGAAAGGGGAACACTCCTCCACTGCTGGTGGGAATACGAACTTGTACAGCCACTTCGGAAATCAGTATGGTGACTCCTCAAGAAAATGGGACTCAGTCTACTACAAGATCCAGCAATTCCACTCTTAGGCATATACCCAAAAGAAGCACATTTATACAACAAGGACATCTGTTCAACTGTGTATTATTTGTAATAGCCAGAACGTGGAAGCAACCTAGATGCTCCTCAACTGAAGAATCGATAGAAAAAAATATGGTACATTTACTCAATGGGGAAAAAAAGCATTGGAGTCTTGAAATTTGCAGGCAAAAGAATGGAACTAGAAGAAACCATTCTGAGCGAGGTAACCCAGTCACAAAAAGACAGGCATTGTATGCACTCACTCATATGTGGATTTTAGACATAGAGTGAAGGATTGCCAGCCTGCAGGAGAGGCTGGTAAACAAGGAGGACCCTAAGAGAGACATACATGGTCCCCTGGAGAAGGGGAAAGGGACAAGATTTCCTGGGCAAATTGGGAGCATGGGGGAGGGGAGAGGGAACTAGGAGAATGTGAAGGGGAGAAGAGGAGAGGTGAGGAAGACATGATGGGACAGAGAGGTTGAGTTGTGGGAAGAACTCAAGAGAGCAAGATAAGAGATAATATAATAGAGGGAGACATTATAAGTTCAAGGAGAAATCAGGCACTAGGGAAATGTCTGGAGAGCTACAAAGATGACACCAACTAACAATCTAAGCAACAGAGGAGAGGCTACCTTAAATGCCCTCTCGTGATAATGAGATTGATGACTAATCCATATTGCCATTATAGCATTCATCCAGCAGCTGGTGGAAGTAGAAGCAGACACCCAACAGCTAAATGTTGAACTGAAGTGAAATCTAGATGCAGAGAAGGAGGACTGATGAGCAAAAGGGTACAGACCAGGCTGATGAAACCCACAGAAACAGCTGATCTCAACAAGGGAAAACTTGGTCCCTAGACTGATAACTGGGAAACCAGCATGGGACTGATCCAGACCCTCTGAATGTGTGTGTCAGTGAGGAGACCTTGGAAATCTATGGGGCCTCTTGTAGTGGATCAGTACTTATTGCTACCATAGGAATGAACTTTAGGAGCCCATCCCACACGGAGGGATACTCCCTGAGCCTAGACACGAGGGTGTTGGCCTAGCCCCTATCCCAAAGACTATGACAGACTTTGAAGACCTCCCCCATGGAAGGCCTCACCCTCCCTGGGGAGCAGAAAGGGTATGGGATGGGTAGGGCATTAGTTTTGGGGGGGCAGGGGAGGACGGGAGGGAGAGGGACCTGGGATTTACATGTAAAATAATTTTCTTTCTAATAAAAAAGGGAAAAATAAGTTTCAGATCAAATAATGAATAAAATGTTTTATGTTATAAAAAATAAAAAATAAAGAGTTATAAACAGAAATAGAATCCTTAAAAACTGTCCAAGTTACTCACAGGTAGGCAAGGAAGAGAAAATAGAAGAAATTGGATAAATTAAATATTAAGTATCAGAATAAATAGAAAGAGAATAATAATTATATTAAATATAAATGATCAAAGTACACCAATTAAAAGAGATTAGAAAATCAGGAACAATAAAGAGGCTAACCTAGTCTACATATCAAGACCCAGTCTCATAAAGAAACAGGGAAGTGGGAAGGAGGGAGGTTAGCAAATTGGATTACAGTATATTAATTATATATTGTCTGCAACAAGTTCATTTCAAGGACAACAAAATAGGTAAGTTGAACATAGAAATGGAAAAAAGTATACTGTACAGAAATTAGTGAAAAAGATGCAAAAGTGGTTGCATGGAAGATAAAGCAACTTTTAAGCAAAAAAAATTGATATGGACAGAGGGGTATATTATATAATGATAAAAAGGGATTAAACTTGGAACAGTCTTCAATTGCATGAAGCAAGAAAACAGACAAATCCATAAATTTTGATGGTAATTTGAATAGCTCCCATAAATTAATACAATTATTGGGTATTAAGTATATAAAACTGAACACTACAGTAAACCAACAAGATCTAACTGATGTGTATATGGAATACTACTTCCACCTATAGCAGAATATAATTTTTCTTAGACAGACTCTCACTACATAGTATAGGCTGGCCTTGAACTCATGATACTCCAGCCTCAGCCTTGCTAATGGAGGGATTTATGAGTATATGCCACCATGCCCTGCTCAGATTTTTTTTCCTAATTGCCACGCAACATTTACCAATACAAATCATATCCAGGATCATAAAAACCTTATCAAATTTAATAGAGTTTACATTATACAGACTATGTTATATGCTCATGATACAATTAAACTGGAAACCAGTATCAAAAATATAGAGATTTAGCAATTCCACTCTTAGGAATATACCCAAAAGAAGCACATTCATACAAGGACATCTGTTCAACGATGTTCATAGCAGCACTATTTGTAATAGCCAGAAACTGGAAGCAGCCTAGATGCCCCTCAACCGAAGAATGGATAGAGAAAATGTGGTACATTTACACAATGGAGTACTACTCAGGGGGGGGGGGCGGGAATCCAATGGAATCTTGAAATTTGCAGGAAAATGGATAGAACTAGAAGAAACCATTCTGAGCGAGGTAACCCATTCACAAAAAAGACAAACATGATATGTACTCACTCATATGTGGAGTAAAGGATAACCAGCCAACAATCCACACTGCCAGAGAAGTTAGTAAACAAGGAGGACCCTCAGAAAGACATACATGGTCCCCTGGAGAAGGGGAAAGAGTCAAGATCCCCTGAGCAACTTGAGAGCATGGGAAGAGGGGGGGAGCTACGAGAGAACTACGAGAATGAGAAGGGAAGAAGAGGAAGGATGCAGAGGTCATGAGGGAGCAAAAAGGTTGAGTCAGGATAGATTAGAAGAAAGGATATGTGATAGGTAGGGTTTTAGTTGGGGGGGGTGGTAGGGGAGGACGGGAGGGAGAAGGGACCTGGGATCATCATGTAAAACAATCTTGTTTCTAATTCAAATAAAAAATCTGAAAAAAAGAAAAAGGGAAAAATATGGAGAACTTTACAATATTTTAAATTGAGATAACTCAAAATAATCCATGAGTCTAAGAGAACATATCAAGGGAATTAAAAGCTACATAAAACTAAATGTAGTGAACATATTCACAGAAAGGACTCTCCAAGCCTGGATAATGTCACTGGAGAACTCTAACAAATATTATAAGAATTAAGACAAATTTTATCCAATCTCTTTTAGAAAATAGGAAAGGAAAGAACATTTTACCATTTACTTTATGAGTGTAATGTTTCCCTAATACTAAAAATTGTTAAAAAACCACAAAATGTAGGAAACTAAGGACCAAAATTTGTCATCAAATTAGGTGTAGAAATTCTCAACAAAATATTAACAGATTATATCCTACAATGTGCAAAACAGTTGTACCTCATGATAAAATGGAATTTTCCCCAGCCTCTATGCAAGATTTGTTCAGTATTTGGAAGTTAGTAAATTCAGCCCCACATATTGAAAGAAAGGCCAGTGAAATAGCCAAGAATGACCTTGAACTTCTAATCCTCTTGATCCGACTCCCAAACTGCTGGGGTTATAAGTATGTGCTACCATGCTCAGGATATGTGATACTAGAGATCAAACCCAGGACTTCATGCATGTGATGCAAACACACTACCAACTGATTCATATCCCTAGGACAAACGGTTTCCTTTAATTGTCACTCAGAGGTGGAGAATATATCTCTTCTGATGGCTATAAAGGAAAAAATATCTAATTATGCTGTCTTTTGCTGCCAGGGCAAGAATCAAAAGACAAAGATTTTGTTTGAGGTTTTCTACTAAGCTGAGGTTCAGGAGTCACTGAAGGTAATTTACCTTCTGTCACTCATTAAAAGATCAGAAGGGGAAGGAAGAATTGTGGGAGTCAGAGGGGACAAGGACACCAGGAGAGCATGGCCCACACAATCAACTAAGCAGGAATCATCAGGCCTCAGAGAGACTGAAGCAGCAATCATGAGCCTGCATGGGTCTGCCCTAGGTCTCCTGCACACATTCTGTGGTTGTTTAGCTTAGGGGTTTTGTGGGACTCCTAACAGTGGGAGTAGGTTGGCTCTGAGGAAAAGCCCTTTTTCCTCCTACTGGGTTGCCACATCCAGCTGTGAAATGAGGGCTTGTGCCCAGTCTTATTGTATCTTGTTAAGCCATGTTTGGTGGCTATCCCTGGGAGACCTGCTCTTTCTTTTTTAAAGGGAAATAGAAGAGTAGTTGATCTGGGGAAAAGGTGAGGTGTCGGGAGGGACTGGGAGTAGGGGAAGGAGGGGAGACTGCGGTCAGGAGGTAGTGTATAGAAATTTAAAAGAAAAAGATCCGGAGACACGAGACCCTGGTTGCTTTGGACATTGAATAGAGATTTGGTAGATGTTGCTTGGTGGTGGGGCAGGACCCATAGGTCTGGGTAGAGTGTTATAAGGCACATGAGCATCTGGAACTTTGCAGAACAAGACTACCTGCTACCAAGTGGCACAGAGCAAGGGGTGGGACAACTTGCCTGGCTTCCACTGTCTCAGTTTTGTTGAACTTAACAAATGCCTTTGCCACTAAGTAAAGGTTTCTCTGCTAAGCTCCTATTAGTCTTCCATTTCCCTTGCCCTTTGCCAGAGCAGATAGCAGACTTCACCCTCTATTTTTGTCTGTGCTTGCTGCTAATTACTACTTGTAGGCCCTTCTAGTGGGTGACCAGTCTGGCACATAAGTGAAAAAGAAAAAAAAAACAAAACAAGGACTTCACCCATATATAGTTCCTTATGTGTGATATCCAAAACTCATCCACAATCTCTTTTCTACTTTTCAAAGTCTTTTTATGACTGTCTGTTTTCCCGGGGTACTTACTTAGTTGTAGAGGGGTCATGTTATTCCATAACTAGCAGTCTGAATTATATATGTTTTAAATTATAATAACTGATGCCATAGTGTCTTTGTATTTTTGCATTTTATTTTTCATGTATCACCTTTTTTGAAATCTATTCATCTTGGTAAACACAGTTACATAGTGCATTAACTTTAAATACTGTAGAATTGTCTGTTGCATAAATATGTAGCAAGTTTTTTAATCACTTTCCTGTTGGTAGGCAGTGAAGCTTCCACTCCTTTTTATTTTTTCTACCTCCAACCCCTCCTCCTGCCCACCCCCAGTCCACTCCTCCTCATGAATATATTCTGGCACAATAGGTTGGGGCAAGTCCAAGCCCCTCTCCCATGCATTAAGGCTGAGTGTGGCATCCTACCATAGGAAATGGGCTCCAACAAGCTAGCTTATACATCAGGTTTGTATTGTGGTCCTACTGCCAGGGACCCCTCGGATATTCCAAGCTTCACAATTGTCTCCCACAAATGGAGGGCCTCGTTTGGTTCCCTGGAGTCTCCACAGCTATGTGTCTAGAGTTCATGAGTTTCCACAAGCTTGGTTCATCTGTCTCTGTAGATTTCTCCATCATGATCTTGACCTCCCTATTCACTCATAAATGGATATTAGATGTAAAGCAAAGGATAACCAGACTACAATCCACAGTTCCAGAGATGCTAGATAACAAGGAGGATCCTAAGAGGGACACATGGATCGCCCTGGGAAGGGAAATTAGATGAGCTCTACTGAGTAAAACTGGGGGAGGTGGTAAGAGGAATGGGTAGGGGATGAGAACATGAGGGAATGGAATGGTTGAGGGGGTGGGTTCAAGTGGAAGAGCAATGAAGGAGATATCTTAATAGAGAGAGCCATTATGGGGTTAGGGAGAAACCTGCTACTAAGGTAATTCCCAAGAGTCCACAAGGATGACCCAGATAAGACTCCTAACAGTAGTGGAAAGAGTGGCCGAACTAGCCTTTCCCTATAATCAGATTGGTGAATGCCCCAACTAAGACCATAGAGCCTTCATACAGTAACTGATGGAACCAGATGCAGAAATCCACAACTAAGCACCAGGCCAAGCTCCAGAAATCCAGTCGAAGAGAAGAAGCAGGGAATATATCTACTCCTTTTTTTATAACAATGCCAGGATATGTTCCCATACATGTCTCCTTGGATACTGACTGTAGGGACAGTTTATTTGAGTCTGCATCTGAAATGTAATTGCTAAGCCATAGGAGACACAGTATATCATCATCTTTATCAGATATTACCACACTGCTCAGCAGCCATGCATGACATACTGCATTTTGCCACAGCTTCACCAAAACCTGTGTTGATATAGTTAACTTGGTTCATCTTTAACCCATGAATTTGTTTTTGTCTTATTTAAGAAATCATTCCCTAAACAGAGGTCATAAAGATACCCTTCAATATTTACTCTACATCAATTAATTTTTCTCCAATTTAGGACTAAAGTCTTTATCTATAATTTAGTTTTGTGTATGACCTAATAATGGAATGTTCTTCTGCTTTTTCTAATATTGATGGCCAATTGTTGCAATACCAATAAGTGAACAGTCAGTTATTTAGAATCCCACTTCAATCACATTTCACATTCCCATTTTTCTTATGTTGACTCTGTAGTTTACAAACAACTCCATAAAATGAGATTACCTAAAATATTGAATTTTTTAAAAGGTTATTACAAATCCTTGAAATAAAACCTTAATCTTAAACCAATTTTCTTTTATTACTGGAACTTTGAGGGACATAAATAAAGATCAATGCTGATTAAGTACCTTCTAACATCAATTAAGTACCCATTATGTATGAGATACTGCTAGGCAAGTTAATGCTAGGATAAGTTTAATTTATTCCTTGTAACAACTTAGAGGAAATCTTGATGTTGCTTTTCTATTACAGATAAAAAATTTCAAAATTTTGAAAAGTAGCCGGGCATTGGTGGCACACGCCTTTAATCCCAGCACTTGGGAGGCAGAGGCAGGCAGATCTCTGTGAGTTTGAGGCCAGCCTGGTCTCCAGAGCGAGTGCCAGGATAGGCTCCAAATCTACACAGAGAAACCTTGTCTCGAAAAACCAAAAAGAAATTTTTTGGAAAAGTTATGTTGCAGGGCCAAGGCTTGGACAAAGACATCAGTGGTAGTGTGATTGCTCATCATATACAGGGTCTTGAGTTCAAATCCCAGTTCCACATAAGTAAATAGATAAGCAAACAAATAATGTGTCTTGGTCCACACAATAGGATTGACAGATTTCAAATGCAGTTACATGTGACTGTAATGAGTGCTTTGTCTTGCCACTTTACTGCACTATTGTATTGGTTACTTTTCTCACTGCTGTGACACAATATCTGACAAGAGGCAGCTTTCATTTCCGCTTACAGTCTGAAAGCATATCATGGTAAGGTAGCCATGGAGGCAAGAGCTTAACGTGGCTGTCATAGTGCATCCATAGTCAGCAAGTAGGGAGATACTAATTCTCATGCTCAGCTAGTGTTCTTTTCTACTCAGTCCAGGACCCCCAGCCCCTAGAATGTTGCTACCCATGGTTAGGGTGGGTCTTTCTACCTCGCTTAACCTAATCTAGGTCATTCCTCATGGCTGTACCAAGAGGATTATTTCCTATGTGATTCTAGATTCTGTCAAGTTGGCAGTCAACACCAACTATCCCAACCATCTTCAAGAGAAAACTGACATCCCTACATGAGGAAGATATGAAATTGCACATTCTTAGTAGAGTGTATGTGGCAAGTAGTATTGTGCCTTGAATGACCAAGTTAAAGAAATGACTGTTTTGCATTTTATGTACTTGGTCAGTTGGAAACATAAGCCTAGGATGATGGCTACTCTTCTATTGACTCCTCATTTGTCTATTTCTCTATCCTATACTTCTACAAGTTGGAATATATAATTTAGTTGTCAGTGAGCTTCCTACTAAGCTATAGGTTTCAAGGGGGAGAAAAGACAACAAAAGATATGTTAAGAGAAAGTGGATTCACTTATACGTGTTATAATTTTTATACAAGAATGGATTTGTCCTATTAAAGGCACCAAATGTAATGCTGATATATCAGCCTTTGTATGATTTTATCATATTATGATAATTGGATTTTAATTCCTTATTGAGCTATCATTTTCCTCAATTGAAATCAATGCCCTGATCTCCAAGACTGTTAAGAAGTTATAATAACTAGCAAAAACAAGAGATTTCATGTCAATCTTAACTCAACTTTTGACTTAGAGATCCTAGAACTCTTCATTGAGGTTCAGTTTTGTTATCTGTAGACTGGACAGTATCAGAAAGGTAATGCTGGAATTAAATGGCATTTAAAATTTCACTTTGTAAGTTGCTGTTCTCATATATCTTCTGTTCTCTTACTTATTTTTATCATATTTCTACCACTAGTATTCTTCCAGATGGCCCTAATGCCACCAGTTTCATAAAAATCACTCAAGACTTACTTTATAAATACAGATATGCTCCTGACTGTATCTGCAGATTTTACTTAGATCTGAAATGAGGCCCAGAAATTTGTTTTGTTTTGTTTTTTATTTTCTCCAAATAATCACTTAAACAAGTTAGATGTGAGGCAGACAGACTTGGTCTGGAACACTTAGCAACATATATACAAGAAACAATTTATTGACTCTGACTGGGATTCCCAGCTAAAGCAGGTTACAGTAACATTCCAAATTCCTACCCCCTAACATTCCGAATTTCTACCCTTCCTCGGTCATTGGGGACCTAGCCTCGTGATCTCTTAACACCCCCTCCCACTTCTGTGATCCCAGCTGCATCCTGAGTACTTTGAAGCAAAGACTGGTAAATTGAACCAGCAATTATTGCCTTTTAAAATGCTAGTGATTTTGAGGGTTTTCTTTGAAAAGTCGTAGTCAATAGGAACAGAAGACTATGAATAACACCAAAATATTTAGCTGTCTATTGAAACTTCTTTACAGTAACATGTAAAATGGGAACAGATGCAACTAGACCAGAGCTTGGTTAGTAGGTAACAGATTTATGGACTTGCTCATTTTAAAAATTAAGGTTATAAACAACATATGTCAAAATCCTATAAAACTGCTCTGGAAACCATCTTCCTAGAAAGCCCAAATGCCTGTTAATGTTCTGAATTTGCTTTCAGAACTGAAAGATGACATTGTATACATCTGCTTAAAACAATGCTTCCTTGAAACAAAACTGACTCTGTGTGGGTTTGCATTCAGTAGCTACCCCAAAGTTTCAAGCACCTAGTCTCTTCCCAGAATGGAATCTACCCAACCCCTTGAGAGAAGACAGCTTTTATATTTACAAATACAGGTGGCGTTGCTATGAGTTACAGTTTTCTGGAAGCTTTTGCACATAGCTCATGCTTTTAAGACAAAAGGAAGTCATATGAGAGTGAAGTCACCAGGTCTTTGGTCTATCCTGAAGCCTAGAGACTTGAGAGGAATCTCAGTTGGCTCCTTTTCCTTTTACTGTCACATATGCAAGTCTCCTGTTGAATCGCTCTAGTCCACTGTTTCCTCTAATGAAGTCATGTTCTGTGCTCAGGGCAGTAATATCCTCAGAAGCAGATGTCTCCCATAAAGCATGACCTCATTCTTTGGAATGGGAAAAGCCCGCAGTAGACTGTTGGGGTAATATTGGGAAGGGCTTTGTTTAAAAATAGTTTTCCTAAATAATGTGTTCAACTTTTTATATATTTCTATTAAAAGGCAAATCTAGTTTGTTGCTGTTTTTTGTTAACCTCGCTTCTCTCTTCCAAAAGAGGCAGTCACTGAGCCAGAAGTCACAGAGTCCACACAGAGACACTTCCACCCAGTTGTTTGGACAGATGGGCGAAACTTAGGATTTCTCTAGATGCTAAATCTATGCTCTGTATGAGATCCCAGTTAATCACAACCTACATTTCAACAAATCTTTTTGTAATATCCCCAGTGCTTAGAAGAAATAAACCAAAGTGTCCAAGGAAAGTTACTGACCCAGATGCTCCCAGCAAATGAGGCAAGTGAGAGTATCACTAGATGAGGAAAGGCTAGTGAGGAAAAGCAGACCAATTAGAAGGATGCAATTTAAAGCCAATCCAAACTTGCTCCAGAGGATGAACTTAGAAACTTAGATGTATGGTGCTTCCTGAACACTGACTTCTCAAGTCAGTGAGAATAACTGAGATACATGGCACCTGCACTCTCTGACACCCATATCCAGACCTTTCAGTTACAACACACATGTGCCAGTGTGCTCCTCAATTCTGTTTGTATATGTGCATAAAGTGAATGCCATAAGAGAAAAGAGACCCAAATATCGAATTTACTAAATGTGGGGAGATTTTACAGCATCATAAGGCAATAAGGTACTTACCATTTAAGCGTGATACCTGCAATTTGAAAATTAATCACTATATTCCCGTAAGATGTCTGTTTCAGGAACAGCTATGCATTAAAAATGAAGAATGCTAATAATTCTATAAATATTAATTGATGAGAATAAATATTGAAAATGCATTTCCTTTCCCAATTCCCATATTAGTCACCTTGGCCAGAAACCAGCCCCCTTCCAATGATCTGTTTAAGATGCATCCTCACCATAATGCTTTTCCATTGGAAACCTCCCAAGAATCTATTTCTCCTTGAAACCTTCTTCAACACTTTCATCTTCCATCCCTCCTATTTCTGATGCCTCTGGAAATCTTCTTAACTGTTAAGAAGATATTATGATATTTTTGTTGTTTCTGGTAATGATAGTAGTGATGTGTGTGTGTGTTGACTAGAATGGTTGAGAGAACTGATAAAAAATGAAGTAAACTAAACTAAAATTTGTGTACCATTTACCCCTCAAACTAGAAATAACAGTATTGTTTTTATTTCTTTGTGGTACTAGGGATTGAACACAGAGCATTGTACATGCTACACAAACACTATATCGTCAACATATATGCCCATCCCTATTTGCATGTGTGTGTGTGTGTGTGTGTGTGTGTGTGTGTGTTGTGTACATGTTCTTATATATGTGCACATGTGTATAGGTGTGCATATGGACACCAGAGGTTAACATTGGGTACCTTCTTCAACTACTCTCCATTATATGTATCTAAGACAAGGCCTTGAGATTGATGATTTAGCTAGACCCAGGCAATCTTCTGTCACTGCCTCTACAATTCTGGGATTATAAGCACATGTTGCCTTACCTAGCTTTTGACATGGCTGATGGAAAACGGAACTCGGGTCCTCATAATTGCACAGCAAGCACTTTATTAACTGAGTCATCTCCCCATCTCTGCCCAAAGCCTATTTTAAAATGGAGATTTCTGGGCTTTTTTTTCTACCAGGAGCATACACTACCCAGTGACATCCTAGAAAACAGGAATTTGGCCCAAATCAATCAAGGTACTATAAAACCAAAAGCTTCCCCAAGTACTATAAAATGTTATAATACATAAAAGTAAAAATAATGCTTCCTGGCTCATTTTATGTAATGAATATAACCTTGATAACAAATCTTTTAAAAGCAGCACCAAGAGGGAAACTTAAGATTTCTCACACTAAAAAAAAAAGTCTTAAATAACCATCTTGGCAAGAGATGGCTATTGGTACACTAGTGGCAGGAATATCATGGAAGTAACTGTCTTTATTAAGGTTTCTATTTCTGTGAGAAAACATCAGGACAAAAAGCAACTTGGAGAGGAAAGGGTTTATTTCATCTTATATCTTGTAGTTCAGGGGAATCAGGGCAGGAACTCAGGACAGGAACTGACGTAGAGGCCATGGAAGAGTGCTGTTTATTGACTTACTCTCCAAGTCTTGCACAGCCTGCTTTCTTATTCCTACCTGCACCCTCCACAATAGACTGGGCCTTCTCACATTGATCACTAATTGAGAACATGTACCACAGGCTTGCCCACAGGGAAATCTGGTGGAGAACGTTTTCTTAACTGAGGATCCCTCTTCCCAGATGACTCTAGCTTATGTCAAGCTGACATAAAACTAGTCATAACAGTAACCAACTATTTTGTGATTGAATTTAAGGCCAACTCCACAGTTAGAACCTGTTACCTGGTACCATTATCAGGGCCAATAATCTGTGGCTAGATAGGTCATCATCCTAGGGAAGAACCCAATGTTGTTGTTGTTGTTGTTGTTGTTGTTATTATTATTATTATTATTATAACTATTATTATTATTATTATCCTCAATGGACATAGTATTTAACAATCTCCTAGCGAATTACCATTATAACCATGAATTACTGTTTCTCTCAAACATTGGAGATGCTTTTTACAGTAGATAATGATTAACACAGGGATCCATAACTGGCCAAGGGCTACAGAATAAGAGACTGTAGAATTCTCAGCCCTAAATAGGATGTCTACCACACACACCTCCTCTTCCCAAGGCTTGGGGATCATTGTGGAAGAGAGCCCAGAAAGATTGTAAGAGGCAGTGGATGACGATGACAGGAAAACAGAGTTTACCAGACAGTTGTAACAGCATGCACAAGCTCAAGGCAGACAAAATCCCAGCAAGGAGAAGGGAGGTGGACATGAATTCCTACTCCTAGCTAAGGAGCTCTTGGTAACTGGTCAGTGCTAGGAGAAGAGTCGGTTTTATTGAAGGATTTGGACCCCTGGTTAGTCAACAGTGATCCACTGGAAGGCCACACACCCAAGAGTATATATATAGGCAGCACATGTTATGTTTGATGGGTTGTGTGTATTTGATGGGTTTTCTTTTTCTTCAAAATGGGGGTGGACCTGGAGGAAGTTGGGGTAGTGGTGAGTATGATATGATTTATTGTATGAAATTCTCAAAGAACTAAGTTTTAAAATGTGGGGAAAGGGCTGGCAGAAATAAAATAATTTCTAGAGATTTTAAGATTATTTTTCTTTGTCTTCCAATAGAATAATTTATACAGCCATGAGAAAAATCGCAAACTAGCAAATCAAATCCTGGAAAATATTTACTGTATTATGTGTCATGACCATTCTGTGCTAGGAATATAATTATTAAATGATATGAAAATTTTTAATGAGTGCTTGATAAAGATTTAGCATGATTTTGTGATAATTCTTAGTAATCCCAGAATATCTTGATATAATAAGCAGCATGGTGCTTGGAGGCCTTCTTGCTAAAATTGGAATGTTCATTATACTGCTGGTGCCCAATATTATTCTTGAGTTTCTTTTTTAAGATTTATTTTATTTTGTGTATGTGAGTGTTTTGCCTGTATGTGTTTATGTATACCGCATTGATACCTTATGATGTTGTAGACCAGAAGAGGGAGTCAGATCCCCGGGAACTGGAGTTACAGGTGGTTGTGAGCCACCATGTGTGTGCTGAGAACTGAACCCAGATCCTCTGGAAGAGCAGTATATGTGGTTACCACTGAGCCATCTTTCCAACCTCTTGAATTTCTCACTAATATGATGAAGTAAGAAATAAAATATCAGAATTATATAAACATTATTTACTGATATTATTCTGTAGCTAGTAAATGCAAGATACCTAATTGAAAAGATACTTTAAGTAGAAATCATTAAAAGTGACTAGGTCATGTGTGTCCGTTTCTTGTAGTGCAATACAATATCAGCAAATTATCTGTTCAAACAACATTTGCCAGTTGAATATAGTTGAAAAACCCACCTAGAAACAGTTTTTATAGGCAGTTAAATCCTTTAAAGCCATTTCAGAGTCATGTATGCCTTAAGATCATGACCCTGAACATCAATTTGTATTAGATAAAAAAAAAGGCTTGGTTATTTGAGCTTTCTGTTTACTTAGGTTTAAGACGAATGAAGTTTATGCATTAATATAATATAATTCTTCAAAGTGATGAGTTCGTATTTATTTAGTGTCCAGAGATTATCTTGTCCATTTTCTTTGTTATCTTGTGTTATCCTTATAACAACTCTGTGAGGTAATTAATAGTATCCCCATTGTACAAATGTGGCTGCACTCACTCAGAGAGATGCAGCATTTCCTCAGTGTCACACAGCACTTGGTAAGCAGAGAAGCTTCAACTTGAGTGTAATTCTGTGGCTTCAAAGACCATGCCTTTCCACCATTGGTCCCCACCCATGTGCATAGTCTTCCCTCCAGTTATTTCCTGGAACAGGTGAAATATGCTGAGAATGGCCACTCCTAGGTATCAAAACAAATCTACAGGGAAAATGTGGAGTGCTCAATAATGAAAACAGAGAAGGCGTGACAAATACAATGTTGAAGGGTACCTAGGCTGATGTGCCTCCTCAGGGGAAAAATTGATTGGTTCTTTTCAAACCAAAATATTGAGCAATACCTCTACTCCAGGACAGTTACTAAATGACTAGAATACACTCACACTGATCACCAGAACTCCCCCGTCAATTCCATTGTAGGAAGAATCCATCAAGTCTTGGGATAAGCCTCATCTCTGATTAAAGTGAAACAACATGCACAGCCACAAAAGAACTAGGCATCTTGAACTGTTCTGGGACACAGTCTAGAGCCATATTGCAGAAATGTGGTTCTCAGTGTAACCAGTTTGTGGTTTGGCTGCCCGGCAGTTGTGGCTGTATTCCCCAGAGGCAAGGCTTACAGAATTACTTCTGGGAACAGCACATGTTACCTGCCAGCTGCACTCCTCCAACCCATGTGTAGGTTTAACCTGTCCACAGGAAGGTAGTGTAGCTTTGATTAATTACATCATGTTCCAACAGTAGATTCTCTCTGAATACTGTGCTTTGTTGGGCAAGAATATTTGGATGATGAATTGCCATTATAACCTTTAACATATTTAATGAATTAACACATCTCAACTACTAAGGCAATCCATTTGATTCATATGCATGCAGCTCAAAATAATTCCTCGAATCTGCCTAATACTTCACACTTTCCCAAATTGTTTTTATTTCTATTGTCTCATCGATCCATGGAACTGAAAACTTAATGCCTCAGATTTTGAACACAGATACAGAAGAATAGTGTAATCAGTGCTCAGCATTTGACCTAGGTCAGGGTTTCCAACCTCAGCCTGGCCTTACAGTCTCCTAAGGAGACTTCCATTTTGTTCATGGCCACCCAGCAACAGCAGACAGATGGCATCAGAATCCTCAGGGCAGAAGTCTGTACAGTGAGAGGTTTTGAAGCTCTTCAGGTGATTCAAATGTATAGCCAGATTTGAGAAACACTAACTTACTCGATGAGTTTAATCTAAGTTCCAGGTGACAGGAATGCATTCAAATTGCAGTGTCACAGTGCTAGTCAGAGGCACAGGCTGTGATTTGGAGAATATCATTCTCTATAAGGGTTGAGTCATAGAATAAACGGTACTCATGAGAAAGTGTAGAAAAGAGAAAATCGGGCCTGAAGACTAACCTTTGATATTCATGGTGATTAAGATTTTTGTGTCAGTTAACCTAGCTTTTTGTAAAAAGGCCACATGATTTCATAATAAGAAAAACACACATGACTAATCAGAGGCCTTTGTGGAAAGATCTGTGCATGTGTCTAAGGGGATCAATGGGCATAATTTATTTAGACTTTCAAAAAAACCTTTAACTGAAGTTCTTTAGCAAAGGTTATTATGCTTTAAGTTCTGTCACCATGTACCATGGAATTAGAGGGGCCATCTTATGAAGAAGGCTTTAAAGGCAGGGATAATGGGTAAGGATGAATGCATATCTTGCTAGATTGAGACATAAACAGTAGCGTTTTGTAATCTGTTTCTGGTTTTATTTAACATTTTTATATACTGAATGGGTGAAAGACTGCAGTAAAATTTTTAGCAAACTCTCAGAGCTCTACCACTTATTGCTGTGCGACCCCTGGCAAGTCTCTTAACCTCTCTTGTTCTATTTCCTCATTTGTTAAATGGAATTAAATATAAAAAGTCTTCTAGGAATTCTATAGATTAGCTTATCTTAGCTTCTCTCTCTGTGTCTACAATGAAAGCAACACATAATCAAGTTCTGTAGTTGATTAGAGTAATGTTAGGGAGTGACTATTACAGGGTCAAGGAACAGAGAAAGCATTTGTTATGCAGAATTATTCACTATATGAAATTCATTGTAACCAGACTGGCAAAGCACTCTTTCTGCCAGCCATCTGCTAGAACATAAAAATAGCTTTGTTATACAGGACTGTCCTGTATAATTGGATTTAACGTGTACCACTGATTGCTTTAACAATAAATTTATAAATCTCTTATATAGCATTTTATACCTGAGGCTTATGAAACTTTAGAGGAAAAAGTTATCTAGTGCATATCTCCATTTAAGAGAATTGTAGATAGGTGAAGTGATTCATCCAAGGTCAGAGAACAAAACAACATTATAGAGTTCTATCTCTGGACAACTTGTTCTGCTTTCTTTGCCTTCTCCCTATACTTAGTTCCAAAGCAATACAAAAAAAATGGTTTTAGAAAAAGTTGAGTCTTCAGGCCAGACTTATTTTGAAGCTGTTTTAGCCACCTGTTTTAGCTAGATATGTTGTTTGGTAATGGTGATAATGACAAATAAAAGTGAAGATTATAGTTATCTATGAGTGCTTAGTTGTTTTTTATATACTATGCATTATCTCACCATTGCTTTTGAGGTAGATACTATTTTTGAGAATTTCCTACATACAAGCTATATTACATCATTTCCATCCCTCTCTTCCACTTCCAACCCCTCTTGTGTCCCCCCACTCTCTCTCAAAGTCGTGACTCCTTATTCTTTAATTATTGAGTGTGTGTGTGTGTGTGTGTGTGTGTGTGTGTGTGTGTGTGTGTGTGTGTGTGTGTGTGTAATCTGCTGGATCCATTTAGTGATGTAAATATGTATATGTATTTAAAGCTGACCACTTGGAATTGGATAACCTCATGGTGGGGGGTGGTCCCTGGAGAAGACTGATTCTCCCTCTCTCAGTAGCCATTAACTGCTTGTACCTCTTCCTCTAGCCTTGTGAGATTTCACCCATCCATATTGACATGTCAATTGTCATTGTCATTATTCAGGCTTTATTTAGGAAATAATACTGTTGAGATTTCATGGATACAGCTTAACTGTCATATATAGAAGACACTATCTCAAAGCCCTCATATTATTATTCCTCTGGATCTTACAATCTTACTGTGCTCCTCTCCACAATGTTCCCTGAACAAATCCCTGAATATGGATTGTGTTGTAGATGTTTTATCATTTGGGACTAGATACTCTGTGGTGGCACTTACATCTTGGGGGTAACCAATTGCTGTCTAATTGGACTTAAGGTTTACTCAACATGTGGGAGTTCATGCCTGGTAATGTTTACCCCAGGATGTAAATGCCACCTTTAGGAATATCTTGTTGAGCTAATCATTGGTGTGGTTGATGAGCTTTATATGACTATTACTATCACTAATTTTTAAATGTAATTAATTCAGGGAGATAAAGTAACTTGCCCAACATCATACAGATATTGAATGTTAGGGCTGGAATTCAAATCTTGTTCAGAAAAGATAACAAGGCTCATGATCTTTCTACAACCCCAATATCCCCAAAGAGTATAAACCAACGTATTAACTCAAAAAAAGATAGATGATTCTTCAAAAAGGTTCCTTGGCCAAAGAAGTTTGGTAAATGGTACATGTTAATGTTGTCTGTATAGAGGCCCATTTACCCCTACTATATTTATTGAAAGATTTGAGAAGTCTTCAATTGAAAAAAATCTATCTTACTTTAATGATGTGTTTCTTAAACTCCTTTTAACCAGTCATTTTCCAAGAACAAAATATCACACAGCTCCCTCATATTTCCTATAATGGAGGATTATAAAAGTATAGAACTTGGGAGATAAAGACAGGAGGAACAGGGTTTCAAGGCCAGCCTAAAACACATGAGACCCTGTTTTAAGATGCCAAAAGAAGGGGGAATACATCAACAACTCACTTAGTAAAGTGCTTATTGAATAAGCATGTGGTCCTGAGTTTGAATCCCTAGCACCTACATAAAATCTGGGTATAGTGGTATGTGATTATAAACTCAGCACAGAGCTGAAGACAACAAGATTCCTGGGGTTCACTGGTCATCCACCCTAAGACAATCAGCAAGCCCCCATCACCAGTAAGAGACCCTGTGTCAAAAACTAAAATGGGGCCAGCGAGATGATTCAGCAAATAAACATACTTATCACCATTCATGACAGTCTGAGTTTGATCCTTGAGACCCATGTGGTGGAAGGAGAGGACAGGTACCTACAAATTATCTTCTAGCCTCCTCACACATGCTATGGAACACATGTCCCCATGGTTATACAAGCAGTCTCTCACACAGAGAGAAACATAAGCAATAAATAAATGTAATGAAAAATAAAAGCATGGGGTTGACCTGTGATCTCTACACAAACCTGCACATAAGTGCAAATACCTGCACATACACTTGTACTCACACAAATATTTAAGGTCGTACTACACTATACTCCTTCTCAATTCATCTTTATTGTTTCCTAGGCCTAGCTTTTTTCATCTTAACCACTTGTAAACAAAGACTCTGTTGCAGAATGTTTCCTTAGCAGAAGTACATGCTTGTCACTTTGGGCACATCTTTGATAATGCAAACAAACCTATCCCCTATGGAAGTTTAAGATACTATTAAGCTTCTGAACTGTTAGCAGTTAGTGGGACCGGTTTACTGTTGCCTTAACCACAGTAATTATTTTTTGAGTCTTTCCAAAACCAAGACAGAAGTGAGCCAGAAAATTTCATAGCTGCTCATAACTTAAGTCATGTTTGTGGAGCCTGAAACCCAGAGATGAGCCTGTCCGCTAAGACATAGCAAGGAAATTGTTGGATGAAGAATGCAAACCTTCTCACATCAGAAATACAGGAGATTGGGGTGGAATGGAGTAGGGTGGGATCAACTTGCACAGTGCTACCTTTTCTGACCGTTTTTTCCTCATGCTCACAGCAGATGTTGGAATCATAATCTGAGTTCTGAACATGAACATTCCATGTGGTTTTTATTCAGATTTCTCACTCTTCTTTGAAGCTAATGGCTTCCATCTTCTACAAATGTATTGGGCTTGCCACACTTATTTGTGCATTCTCTGTTTATAATTCTAATGGTGTAAAGTAAAATAGTAAAGAAACTCTTACAGTTTTAAGATTTGAAGACATAAACTATGTTGGTACTTGTTTGTTTGGCGTTTTGTTTGTTTGGTTTTTGTGGCATTGGGGATTGACCCTAGGCTAACACTCTACCACTGAACTATATATATACTCAGCACTCCCACCCCCAACTCTTAAATAAGAATATCTAGTTCTATGCATGCTCATCTGCCATCCATTCCCTTTTCTTTCCTCTTATCTTTTACCAACTGGTATTGAAAAAATTTCAGTCGTGACTAGCTCCTGGTGTTGCTCTCTACATAAAGAGTAGAAGACATACATATATGCACAACAAACAAACAATAGAATGAACATTTATTGGATATTTGCTACACATACATCACTTTCAATTATTTACACTGAAAAATCCCTATAAATTGATACAATTATACAAATTGTACAAATGGGCAATTTTGGAACTTATTTGTCAATATACATGGCATGAATGATTCAGTATAATGGAAGGTGCAGTAAGTTGGAGCCTGAAGAATCTTGGTTCACATCCCTGATTACTTCCTCCTTAACCATTCATTTGTTCATCAAACAAACATTTCTGAACCCCTATTATTAAAAGGCATGGTTTAGGAGCTGAATACACAGACGTGAACAATTCATAGCCCTTACCCTCAAGGAATTAACAATATAGTAAGTAAAACACATAATAAAAGATTACAGTTTGGTAAGTGTAACATTATATTGTAGGATACAGAAGAACTGATGTCTAAGATGCATCTTAAAGGATGAGTAGGACTGAAAGAAAGTGGAGCTGAAGAAGGAATTTTCAGGGTGGATAGAATAAAGATTCAGAGGCAAAAGTATGATATGTTGGAGGTGTAAAGCTAAGAAATAGATCCATGCTGAGTTACATGTAGTATGGTTTTACTTTTAAACTAGTATATATTTTATTAACATGTATTTTGATTATAGTTTATTTTTATAAGAGATATGATTGACAAATTGAGCAGAAAGAGTTCCCACATATTCACTCTCTTCTCTTCCCTCGGCAACCATTGATTTGTTGTTGTTGTTGTTGTTGTTGTTCATAGTATATGCTTTCAAGGATGTCATGTGGAAGTAAATATACTTTTCAGCCTGGATTCTTTCACTTAATGATATGCATTTAAGCTTTCTCTGAATCCATATGTGGCTTGAAGGCTCATTTCTTCTTATTGCTGAACAATATTTTATTGTATGGATACATCACAACTTATTTATCCAATCATTTGTTAAATAACATCTTAATTGCTTACAATTATTAATTGGGCCAATTATGAATACTATTGATAAAAGGAATCTGTATGCAAATTGTGTGATCACATTTCTAGATCCTTTGAGTAAATATTTAGGAGTGTGATTTCTGGGTCAATTTCTACAGAACTGTCAAACTGTGCCACTTTGCATTCCCACCAGCATTGGAATGGCAGTTCCTGTTACTTCATATTCTCTCACAGATTTGATGTCACTGTTTTAGATTTTAGCTATTTGTGTACTACTCTCTCATCATCTTAAATTGCACTTTCATCATGACAAATTATGTCTTTTCTTCCCATCTTAATATCTTTTTGGTTAAGTTTCTATGTGGTGACATCTTGTTTGTGCAAGTGAAGCCTGTCTGAAGGTCAGGGAATGGAGCTTGCCACTAGCAAACCATAGAAGTCTGGAGATCTGTACAGATGGAAAGGAAGTGAGATAGCTGGGCAGAAATAGGATATAAGCAGGGAGAAACAGGAACTCATTCTCTTGTCTGCTGAGATGCTAAGGAGGTAAGGTGTGGCTGTGGCTTGTTCCTTCTCTCTGATCTCTCAGCATTTTCCTCTATATCTAGATCAATTAACAACTCCATTTGCATATCTACTCATATCTTTTATCCATTTTGATTCTTTCCTGATTGTTGGGTTTTCTGTTTATTTGTTTGCCTATTTTTGTCATATTAATGACTGTTTTAATTTAATTTAAATGTAAAGAGGACAGTCCTATAAACATGTATAGTACCCAAAATATAAATTGCATAAATGTTTAATTTATCCAACATTTTAAGTGTCAACATTTATGCAACAAAACCCTTTTAGAAAGTATTAGTAAAAAAAAAGTCACCTTCTGAGATGAATTGGAATACAAGAATAAAAATCAGGTAAAGGTATTTATAAAGAACAGTAAACATCTTGTGAGTTTGAACACTTGGTTGACCATGCATTTCATTTTAAAATGCAAATTTTTGTGTCTATTTTATTTTATATACCAACCAGAGTTTCCCCTCCCTCCTCTCTTCCCATTCTCTCCCCCACCTTCCTTCCACCACCCCTCCATCCACTCTTCCTCTGTCTCCATTCAGATGGGGCAAGGCCTGCCATGGGAATCAACAAAGCATGGCAGGACCTTTGAGGCAGGACCAAGCTCCTCCCTGCTGCATCAAAGCTGAGAGAGGCATCCTACCCTAGGGAATAGGTTCCAAAGAGCCAGCTCATGCATCAGGGACAGGTCCTGGTCTCACTGCTAGGGGCCTCACAAAAGACCAAGCTACACAATTGTCACCCAGATGCAGAGGGCCTAGGTTAGTCCCATGCCTACTCCCTAGCTGTCTGTCCAGAGTCTGTGAACTCCCACAATTTCAGGTTAACTGTCTCTATGGGTTTCCCCCTCATGATCTTGATACCCCCTTTCTTTCTCATATAATCCCTCTACCCTCTCTTCAAATGGACTTCTGGAATTTGGCCTACCCAGTGCTTGGCTGGGGATCTCTGCATCTGCTTCCATCAAGTACTGGATGAAGGCTCTATGATCACAAGTAGGGTAGTCACCAATCTGATTACAAGAAGCCAGTTCAGGCACCTTCTCCACTATTGCTAGGAATCTTAGCTGGGGTCATCCTTGTGGGTTCCTGAGAGTTTCTCTGGCACCAGGTTTCTCTCTAACCCCATAATGGCTCCCTCTATCAAGATATCTCTTTCATTACTCTCCTACTCTATCCTGTCCCCAACTTGACCACCCCTGTCACCTCCGTTCTATCCCCCTCACCCCCAGTTTACCCAGGATATCTCATCCATTTCCTCTTCCCATCGAGAATCATGTGTCCCTCTTAGGGTCCTCCTTGTTACCTAGCTTCTCTGGGGCTGAGGATTGTAGCCTGGTTATCCTTTGCTTTACTAGACGTTTGCCTATTTCTTAATTGAGTTCTCTGTTTTCTTCTTTAATTTCAAATATTTTTAATAAAATTAGTTTATAAAAGCATGGGTCATGTGTTTCTGTAAATATTTCTCCAGCTTCTTTTTGTTTGTTTGATTATTTTTGGTTTTGGTTTTGTGTGTATTTATACCTTTGTTTTTTGTTTGTTTGTTTGTTTGTTTGTTTGTTTTGAGTCAGGGTTTCTCTTTGTGGATGGCTGTCCTGGAACTCTCTCTGTAGACAAGGTTGGCTTTAAACTCAAAGATCTGCCTGTCTCTGCTTCCCAAGTGCATTTGCCACCACATCCAGCATCCACAGCTTCTTTAAAAAGATCACTTAATGATGCCATTCTCTGAACATGTTTTAATTTTAGGGAAATCCAAATAACTTTTTTCCCTCGTGTTATACTTCTGGTTTTCTATCTAAAATCTCATTATCAAGCCCAAAGTTGACTAGTGGTCTAATATGTTGTCTCACAAGATTTTTATAGTTTTGTGTTTAAGGTTCAGATCACTGACCCCTTTTGAGTTCATTTTGTGAAAAGTGTAAAGTCTGTTCTAGATTCACTTGTCTGCATGTAGATGCCCAATTGTTATAGCACCAAATATAAAAACTATCATTTTTTGTTGGGTTGCCTTTTCTCCTTTGTGAAATATCAGTTGACTCTATTTTTAGGTCTATTTTTATGTTTGTATTAGTATTTCACTAATCTGTGTCTATTTCCCCAATACCACAGTGGTTTGATTACTATAGGTTTTTTGTTTGTTTGTTTGTTTGTTTTGGGTTTTGGTTTTGGTTTGTTTTGTTTTGTTTCTTTGGTTTTTCAAGACAGAGTTTCTTTCTCAGGCTTTGGAGCCTGCCCTGGCACTTGCTCTGTAGACCAGGCTGGCCTCGAACGCACAGAGATCCTACTGCCTCTGCCTCCCAAGTGCTGGGATTAAAGGCATGTGCCACCATTGCCTGGAGATTGCTATAGTTTTATAGTAAATTTTGAATCAAAGAATGGCAGATCTCCAACTTTTTTTATTCCACAATACTATATTTGATATTCTATATCTGTTACCTTTCTGTATAAACTTGGATTCAGTTTGTTAATATCTAAAAATCTTCTGAAGAGTTTCATCAGAATTGCATTTAATCTACTGGTTAAGTTTGGAAGAAGTGATATTTTAACAATATTAAATTGTTTTCCACAAACATGGGATATCCTTCTATTTAGATATTTATTTCTTACATAGAATTTTTGTATTTTTGCTCATATTGATACTCATATTTTGTTATATCTATACCTAAATACCACCCCTTCTTTCTCATTCTCATTAATGCTGTAATCTTTTATTTCAAATTTTAGCTGTTCATTACTGATATGTAGGAAAGAATTTGACTTCTGTATCTTAGACTGTAACTGTGAAACATTATGTTAATTTCTATTTAGTCCCAGGAGTCATTTGAAGATTTTCTACTGTAAAAATTTATGAAAATACAGTCTTAGTTCTTCCTTTCCTTTTCTTTCCTTTCTTACCTTGTTACATGAGCAAGGATTTCCAGAATGATTGCTGAATTATAGTAATGAGAAAGGAAGCCCTTTACTTGTTCTTAGTTCTAAGAGGATAGCATCTAGTTATCTCAACATTGTTCTATATGGAATTTCTTATAGAATTCTTAATTAAATTGAGGAAATTCCCTTGACCACAATTGGAAGGATTTTTTCATCATATAGGATGTGAAATTTCATTTAAGATATTTTTCTACATCTATTGTTATGACTGATTTTTCTTCTTTAGCTTATTGATATAAGATGGATTGAATTGGTTGATTTTTATGTTAATCTAGCCTTACATATAAGGAATAAATCCTTCCTGGTTGTTGTCTCAGTACATTTTCTGTTATTGTAATAAAATGCCTAGAGCTAGAAAATTTATTTTAAAAATGTATAGTTGATTTGTTTTCAAGTAAGCATTGGCATGTGTACACATGGTTAGTTTGTGTCACGTTGACACAAATTCAAGTCATCTGGAAAGATGGTATCCCACAGGTCAATAAACATGGCTCCTGCCTCTTCTTGTTATTGAATTCTCTCCTTGATAGACTGTGGTTGGGATGTGTAAGCCAAATAAACCTTTTCCTTCTCATGCTACTTTTGGTCAGTGTTTTATCACAGAACCAGAAAAACAAAAAACAATCAGCACCAGAGAGTAGGCTCTTGCTGTGATGGTCCTGACCATGTGGCTTTTATGCCTTGGAATGATTTGTGGGAGGAAGGAGGAGAATTTTGTAGCTTTAGGCTAGAAAAGCCATCGAGTGCTCAGAGCTTAATGAACTGATCAGGGATTTGGAAGATACTGTTAAGAGAAATGCAGGTGATGGAGGTCTGGCTTGTGAAGTTTTATAGGGAAGCAAAGAATCTTTTTACTTTTTTGGCCAGGATATTGGGGTTTTTATCATTTTTTTATTTGAATTAAAACAAGATTGATTTACATGACAATCCCAGTTCCCTTCTCCCTCCCTTCCTCCCCTACTACACCCCAACTAAAACCCTACCTATCACATACCCTTTCTTCAATTCTTCACCTGACTCAACCTTTCTGCTCCCTCATGACCTCTGCATCCTTCCTCTTCTTCCCTTCTCATTCTCATAGCTCCCTACCCCATCTTCCCATGCTCTCAATTTGCTCAGGGGATCTTGACCCTTTCCCCTTCTCCAGGAGACAATGTCTCTTTTAGGGTCCTCCTTGTTTACTAGTTTCTCTGGCAGTGTGGATTGTAGGATGGTAATCCTTTACTCTATGTCTCAAATCCGCAAATGAATGAGTACATACCATGTTTGTCTTTTTGTGATTGGGTTACCTCGCTCAGAATGGTTTCTTCTAGTTCCATCCATTTTCCTGCAAATTTCAAGATTCCATTGTTTTTTCTGCTGAGTAGTACTCCATTGTGTAATGACAGTTTATGCTGTCACATTCCATTGTGTAAATGTACTACATTTTTTCTATCCATTCTTCAGTTGAGGGGCATCTAGGCTGCTTCCAGTTTCCGGCTATTACAAATAGTGCTGCTATGAACATCGTTGAGCAGATGTCCTTGTTCTATGAATGTGCTTCTTTTGGGTATATGCCTAAGAGTGGAATTGCTGGATCTTGTGGTAGACTCATTCTCATTTTCTTGAGGAGTCGCCATACTGATTTCCAAAGTGGCTGTACAAGTTGGCACTCCCACCAGCAGTGGAGGAGTGTTCCCCTTTCTCCACATCCTCTCCAGCATAAACTGTCATTGTGTTTTTGATTTTGGCCATTCTGACAGGAGTAAGATGGTATCTCAGAGTTGTTTTGATTTGTATTTCCCTGATGGCTAAGGATGTTGAACACTTTCTTATGTGTCTTTCAGCCATTTTAGATTCCT